>NW_022198383.1:2505610-2547435 GCF_009176525.2 Contarinia nasturtii | reverse complement strand
ACATTAATAAATGTGTTGACGTTTTAGAAAAAATGGCGGCGATTTTGACGCAAGAGTTGCTGACGAATCCCCATTTTCCTACTACTTACAAAAATTCCGTATGCATTCCATATGACATTGAAGATGAATAAAACAATTGATTAGTTTTGACAACATTTGACCAAATTATATTTGTAAAAAAAATATTAAAATGTTAACATTCTATTTAATCGAAGTGGCCACGCAGTGACATGTGTATGAAAAAAGTGTTCATGGTAGCGTTCATGTATTTTTAATGACATTTTATGAAATGTTTCGTATGAAATCTTCGACGTCTTTTTGAAAATCTTGTCGATGTGCTGAACGTGTGAATCGTATCATTCCACGCAGTATGAAAAACCACTGTTTTTCACAAAATATCGAAAGCAAATTGTCACGATACGATTTATAGTCACTTTTGTTGTTGTACTCAATGAATGTTTGTAGAAAAATTTTGTACTTTTCGTTGCTAATAGTGTTTTTGATCTGAAAATACGCCAATAATTAATGGAATGAAGATTTTAATAGGTGTGCTTTAAGACTCACGAATTTCAATAGATCCTTTCGATCTTTCGGCAATTCATTGGCTTCCGTAGTGGTTTCCGATTTGACTGCCGTGGCTGGTATCTTTGACGATGAACTAGACATAGTTGAAGTGGAATTCATTTTGTGATCGCCTGCTGGATTTGTTGTCATTGAATTGAAAATTTTGCTTGCAGTTGTTTGTAAAACGGATTGGCTCGGTGGTGGTGACGTGAAACTGTTTGGTACCATTTTGTATTTCTTTTTCTTCGGCACTTCACTGTCGGGCGAAGTGTTTGGCGACGATTCAAATACATTGATTGGACTAATATTTTCACCTCCGTTTCGATTACGTTTGTGAATTGTCACTTGAGGAGAATTGTCAGCAGAGACATTGTTGAAGTTGATGCTCTGAAATATGAAAAATGTTTTGTTTGCATGAAAATTAAATGAAATAAACCAATTTGTGGTTTTCAATTTCTCTTACTTTTACTGTTTGATTCAAACCGCTGAAAAGATCCACACTTTTATTTGCCATCGAGGGTGCGGCTGAATGTTTGTACATATCTAAGCAGAATGCTTCGTTGGCTTTTGGCACATTATTCCAACTTTTATCAGCTTCTCTGACTTTCTGATGTGTTTCGGTTGACATTTTATATTTGGGTCCAGATGTTGCTGTGCTAATTGCACTGCCTTTTGACTCGTTGGGCATCTCTTCGGGCAACAGTGGCTTTAAGCCGGGTTGAGGTAGCTACAATGATTTGTTTCTTTTGAATTGAACTGTTTAATAAATAAACTGAAATAAATACCGTTTTCTCTGCGTTTCTAAAGAACCGTGCTAGCTCTCCAATCATTTGGCCAAATGGCTGATTAGAATTCTGATTATTTAAATGGCCTTGAATCCATCGTGACAACTGTCCCTTTTGCCGTGGATTATGAAAACGGGTGTCACACAATAGAATTGCTCCATAATCATTTTTATGCCGAATTACTCGACCGATAGCTTGATTCACCGCTCGGCTCGCTTCTAAGAAATACCTAAGGGGAGAATCACAAAAGAAAAGAATAAAGTTTAAAATAATCGATAAGTAATCGGAAAATAATCGTAAAACAATCAATAATAATTAATAAGTAATTTTTAAGAAAAATCATAAGAAATACCAGTCATCGCCTGATAACAGTTCATTTTCTCGTGTTCGATTTTCGTTCAGGTATTTCTTTTTCAAGATTACTTTTGGATCTTTGAACGGTGGATAAGGAAGCCCGGTGATTATCACGGCGCGTCCAAACATATCAGCAAAATCCAAACCTTCGGATACCTTTCCACGACACACAGCCATAAAAATGGCACCCTTGCTGTTTGGTGCATTGATTTTTGCATAGTAATCCGTCATCGTAGTGACAAATGCTTCTTTTGTTTGCGGTTCCACAAAGACCTGCTTCTTTTGATCGATCGACGACCAAACTCCTTGCTCTTGCCACACCGTTTTGCATTTGTTCATCACAAAATATGAAGGAAAAAATACCAACAAACCACCAGGTATAACCGGGCAGAGGGAGGCAATTGTTCTGCCCAATGACAGAATGTAGTCCATGTTATCGCTGCAATGTGATGACATAGATTTTATTTTTTAAAAAAATTAAAAGTTGAAACCGTGATTTATTACCCACCGATTTTGATAATTTGAATTGAGCACCGTTTTATCCGAACCTTGACCAATTATCTTCACACACACTTGATCGCTTTTGATAATATGTGGATTTTCCAGTTGAACCGATATCGGAATATCCAATTCACTAATCAACGGTTTCAATGGTGCCAGCGTTCCGCTCGTCAAAATGATGCTCCGCACATTTCGTCCCAACAGATGTTGCATTCTGTAAACAATCGATTTAATGTGTTTTCAAGCCATTTTGATCATGTTTATATTTACCCGAATCCTGGACTGAAACACCAAAAACTGACAATCTTCGCAACTGGTTTCGATGTAATTGCTGCTTTTGTCTGCATCCAACCTCCTTCGCTTGTTTTTGTGCCACGTGTCTGCTTCTGTGGCTCAAACTCAATATAAACCTTATAGCATCGGTCCATGCGTTTTCGCAAATCCTCTGCGGAACTTGAAAATGCAATTTGAAGGAATTCATACGCATATTGCAAGCCAGCACCACGTCGAAATACGGAACCACTGGCCTCGGAATCGGTGGTAAGATATATTATCAAAGTGTCCAACAGTTTTATAATCACCTCAACATTTGCTTGAGTAATCTAAGTAAACGAATAGAAAAAAAAAACATTGAAAATCTTTATCACAATGTCTCAAATCAGAAAAAACGCTTACGTTTGCTTTTTCTAGTAGTGAAAAAATATAGCCACCGGTGAATGTCTCTCCATTCAGTGCATTCGGTAGCTTTATTTCATCAACGGTCTTTTCCAGATTCAAGAAAATCTCCTTCAACAATGTTAAATCATCAACTGTGAAATCTGGCGCATTTTCTTCCATTCCACTTCCAATTTGTGCCAACGAACCATCGTTGTTCACCATTTTGTTGAGAATCTAAAACAAAACAAAAATATTTATGAAAAAAATCATGAAAGTGATGAGACTTTTATATTATTAATTTACATGTGACACATCTTCAATGGCCAATGCGATTTGTGTTGATGTAATAACCGCTGACGCCGATTCTTCGCACATTTTCTCCACGTTGTGAGCTTCGTCAAGAATAATTATTGTGTTTTGTAGATCAATTTTGTTGGCTTTGCGCATTTTCGGATCGAGTAAATAGTTATACGGCATGAAAATGATTTCAGCATCGTCAACAAACTCCTTTGATGCATAATACGGGCAACATTTGAGCTTCTTGCCGATGCGGACCAGTTCTTCGATGTCCAGCACACGATTTTCACGAAATTCTGGATTATCTTTTTGGGTGTCGAGACGATTGTGAAAGTGACAGCTACGATTTGTCACTTTTATTTTGCACAATTGTATCTTGTTGGCATTTGACTCTTTGGCCAAATCTGGATGAATGCACAGTTGATCACGCGATCCAATCACTGCGGCTTTCATATGATTGTAGCCGGTTCGCTTAAGTTCTTGCATTGCTGTCAAGGATGAAACGAAAATTGATAAGATAACATTGAATTTTGCGTTTGAAGTGATTGATACCTTGTGAAATTTGCGAATGGGTACGAGAAGCGTAAATAACTCGCGGAACTCCCAACATTGCATTTGTTTGTGAATTGCCGGCAGCGTTTAGCGAATCAACAAATTGATCGATGTACTGACGTCGTTGGGGCAACGAGGCTGTATTGATACCATGCTCCATATTGAAAGCGGCAACTTTATTTAGCTGTTCATCCATGGTTACCTGAACTTGTCGCTTTTTTTCCAACACCCATCCCAACGTCGAACACAAAAGACTGAGAGTCTTTCCAGTACCTGTCGACACATGACAAAAATAAACATACATATCAAATTGAATATACGATCCATTTTATGACAAATTGCCATCGGTTCAACATAATTTTGAGAAATTAAATACCGGTCGGTGATTCGAGCACAGAATTGGCACTTCGATCCAAACATTCAATCACTTTTTCCATATATCGTCGTTGAACATCATACGGTTCGAACGGAAACAAAATCGGAATACCACCAATCGCATATTCAGGCATTGTGTTTCTAATTCAATATTACAAACAATCGAAAATTTACATAAAACGGCACAAAAATAATGATATTTTCAATTATGTACAATAAACAATGCTCCACACTTTAAGTCTTTGTAATGTGACGTTTCTTTGTTGTTTTGCTTTATATTCATAAGTTTTGACAGCTGTTTTGGCGGTTAAACAATTTTCAACTGACAGTTCAGCTCTTTGTTTTCAGTACGCAATACATTTGCCGTATACATTGCTGTTTGTTGTGACAACTTTTATTTCATTCCAACATTTTTCCGTTTATTTTCTGAAAATTTCAATTTAAAATTGGTGTGGTGAATAAAATGTTTGGAGAAAAGGCATTTGAATTGATCAAAGAATTGGATAGAAGTGGTGACAATTTATCATCGTTCAATGTGAGATTTGCCATGTGTTTTTTTATGTAAACGAATTCAATACTTGTTTTTTCTCAATGGCTTTCTTTGCTTTGGTTCAAAATCTTTAATGTGGATATATGAAACCTAATCTGTAATAATCATAATTTCCAATTTCAGGATGAAGGTGTGCGTCAAGTTCTGGACGAAATGAATGCGCTCTTCGATCAAAACTACAAAGATGCGTAAGTTTAAAATTCAAAGAAAACCCCGGCTTCGATTAAATATTTCCTAACTGTATTTTGTTATTTGTTGATAGTGTGGTGTCTACAACCACGAATGACCGGAGTATGGTGCCACTGATAAACTTCCGACATGCCAGTTTGGAGCGAAATAAACGTTGTTTACTCGCCTACTTATACAATCGTTTGGAGTACATAAAAGAGATGCGATGGCAATTTGGTCCGACAATACCGAACGATATCAAACAATTGTTGTGTGAACCCGAAATCCACTTTTTCAATGGATATTCAAAGAATTTGGCATCGTATATGATGTCGGTTGGTGAAGGTTGCGGCATTGATCTCACATCGTATACAAAACCGCCAAAAGCATTATACATTGAAGTTCGTTGTGTGTGCGATTATGGACGTTTTGAGCTTGATAGCGGAGAAGTTGTTTTGCTGAAAAAGAACAGTATGCATTATTTACCACGATCCGAATGCGAACCATTGATTCGACAAGGCATTCTTCAGCACACCGAATAAAAACCGGTTCGTTTTCTATTTAAACACATATGTATCGAAATAAACAATATCATTCAAAACTATCATATTATAAATAAAAAAGTGATGACTTTGTTAATTTCATGACAAATGGCAAAAATCAGCGAAACGGATTTTCATTGTTTTGATTCTAAACGACGAGATGTCACTCAATGCGATAGAGAATTATATGTCGGAATAACGCATCGCCTTATTTTGACATAAGCACAACGTTTGCACGCATACACATGCACGGTAGCGCATACACTTACACACATGCGATTCACTAAAGCGATTTTCCATCGTCGCTCACATCAACTTGAGTGTTTGAGTTTTTCAATAAATGTTAGTTGTCGTTTGACTATTAAAGTGTACACAGCAAACGCAGAAATACACATTACAACCGATTTTATTTACTTATTGAGAATTGCATATAAATAACCATAATTTTTGAAGCGAAATTTCTATTTTTTATTTGATGAAAAATACGAATTTATAAATCTGAAACAAAAAACAATTGAATAAATTTTTGTGTGTATTTTTTGACCTGCTAAAAATTAAACGGTCAATCAAATTTGAATAAGGCGATAAATGTAGAGCCGAAGAAAGAAAGAGAGATAAAAAAAGAGTTTTATAAACAAATTTAAGCGAATTACTAAAGGTAAGATATTTTGTCAAGTGATTTCTATAGATTTTCGGTTAGTTTATATATTTCGTTCGATTCGTTCAGTGGAAATGATGACTGCAAACGTTACAGTAATGAGGAAAGAAAATAGAAGTTGAAATCATAGTTTGTGGTATAGAAATTGGAATAAAATACACATATATATCCAAAATGAATTGAGGGAAAAAAAGAGTACACAGTAGCACCTCTACGCGTAGAACGATAGTGCAATTTCATTGTATTTGCAATGTGTACAAGATAAAATGCGATCTGTTTTCTCTTTCTGTCTCGTTCGCACCACCAGTTTGGTGTCATTCAGTCAGTTTTGCCTGTGTGTTTTCCTCTCTGTCGATCGCACACGAACGAACGCGTCCGAACCAAACCAAAGCATGCGACACGACAAAGAGCGAACAGTGTGTATTTGTAATTTTATATATGAACCAGCAATTGGAATGAATTATCATGCATCTCTTTCTATTCTCGTTCTTTATTTGACAGGTCAATTCGCGTTCATCGCCTGTAGCCACGAGATTTTTTCTTTTGAGCAAAAGCTAAAATTTACGTACGTACACGCAACGGAACCAAAACGTGAGCGGTATCAAAACTCTCTCTCTCTCTTCTCCCTCTCTCCCTCTGTGTGAAATTGTGGAAGAACAAACAACGAAATATTTAAAACAACAGAAAAAAGGAGTCGACAAGGAATTTTTGTTTTGGTGGCTTCGATGCTTCAATACCATTTGGTGCGCTATCGCAAAATTGCACACACATTCGCATACATTAATGTGATGCGCCACCGTAGTTCACGTTTCTGACTGCATACGCTCTCAAGAAGTGTTTTGTTCGCTCTCCATTGATTGAAAAAAAAAAAATCATTGTAACATACCAAATCCAGTCACGGAAGCATTAAAAATCCTTCCGTTCTTTCTTTCTCTCAATTCATCTCTGTAACACTGGACTCTTACATTCCGGTCACCGAATCCCGCAGCGCAAATCACATAAAAATCACGATGAAGACGTATTCAAGTGTATCGCATATGTTCCATTAAAACATAATTGAATGAAAAGAGAAAGAGAAAGAAAAAGAAGACGAATATTTGACTTACGAGGTACATAGCAATATAGTGCCATCTTTGGCACGGAAACTGAAACTGTGTTTTGTATACAGCATTTGTGTTGAACTTTGTTGGTGCTTTTTTTCTCTCTCGTGTTTTTTTCTTGCATTTCATTTACATTGAACACACATCTAAATTCAGTCTGTACGTGGTGTTCATTTCATTCATTTCGGTCGTCATACATTTACAGCGCTCTCTCAGTGTATGTATAACGCTTGACATACGCACTCGCACACACCAATATCATTTGATACGAGAGCGAATGTCACATTTTACACATAACAACAAATTCGTACACCAAAGGAAGAAAAAGCACCATCGAACACAACCATTTTTTTTCACCATCATTTTATTTACACTTTTAATCGTTTCTATATTTTTTTTTTGTATTTGTTATTGTCTTTTTTAAACAATTTCTATAGTGTGGCTAAAGTTCAAACATTGATTGAAATACGTGGATTTATCGAAAAGAAAGTTGAAACGAAGAAAAAAAAAGAAGAATCAAACCGAATCGCATCGTTTGGATAAAAGCGAAATTGTTTTCATTTTGTTCAATTATCTGCCACACACATCGAATCAAAGCGAATATACGCGCTGCTAATGTTTTACATTCGGTGCAAAATCATTGAATTGATAAATTGTGTTATTGGCGTAAACAGCGTACGGTCGAAACAAACGACAAAATGACAATTATTTTATTTCTGATTGACACATCGGCATCGATGTGCCAGAAAGCATATGTAAACGGTGTACAAAAGACTTATTTGGATATTGCAAAAGGTGCAGTGGAAACATTTTTAAAATATCGACAACGATCACAAGATTGTATGGGCGATCGTTATATGCTGTTAACATTTGAAGATCCACCGTGCAACGTAAAAGCTGGATGGAAAGAGAATCATTTTACATTTATAAATGAATTGAAAAATTTACAAAGCAATGGACTCACATCGATGGGTGAAGCATTGAAAAATGCATTCGATTTACTTAATTTGAATCGAATGCAATCGGGCATTGATACATATGGACAGGGACGGTGTCCATTTTATTTAGAACCATCGGTTATAATTGTCATCACCGACGGTGGACGCTACTCGTACAAGAATGGAGTACATCAGGAGATCGTATTAAATCAATATACAGGCATGAAATTAACAAAGGAACCATTTCGATGGGATCAACGATTATTTTCGCTGGTGCTACGAATGGCCGGTAATAAAGTTGATGAAAGAGTTGAAGGTAATTGATTCTAGTTTCCAATAATACATGTTGCAATTAAAACTATAATTGAGCGAATTGTCTAATCGATATTGAATTTTTTTTTCTGTTCATATAGGTAAAGTTCCACATGACGATTCGCCGATTGAACGAATGTGTGAAGTGACGGGTGGCCGTTCGTATCGTATAAAATCACAGTATGTGTTGAATCAATGTATTGAAAGTTTGGTGCAAAAAGTGCAACCGGGTGTTGTTGTCCAGTTTGAACAATTGTTGGCCAAAGATTTGAAAGACGGTGAAATTCAAGACATTGCATTTCAACAAACAAAGAAAATGATTTATGTGGCAAAGCATCCATCACAAAAGAATCAATTTCCGGTTGGTTTTTGGCCCATACCCGAACCATATTGGCCCGATGCAAAACTCATCACATTGCCCACACGCGATGCACATCCGAAAATTCGCATAATCACACCATGTGTCGATGAACCGCCAATGGTTCGCAATTTTCCGGTTGATAAATATGAAGTCGAAGCCAGTCCATTAACACTACAGATTTTATCAAAACGTGAATCAAACAAATGTTGGCCCGTTGTGATTTCAAATGGTAATTATACGCTTGAACAACCATTCGGATACCTAAAAACGTGTCCACCATTTACGCAAGTGTATTTAATCATTTTGCCATATAATTATCCGGTTCTGTTGCCGTTGGTAAATGAGCTACTGCATAAGTATAATTCATCGCCACCACCCGATTGGACCTATCGTTTTAGTTTGTATCTGCGTCAAATACCACCATATTATGCACCATTTCTACGACGTGCTCTCAACACAGCCAATGTTCCGTACAATTTTCTACAATACATTCTGCCCGAAAATTTAGATAATTATCTCAGTCCGTCGGTTGCAAACTATTTGAAAACAATTAAGAATACAGCAAAACAAGAACAAGAGAATATGTGCTTGCGTGTGCTGAAACAATTGAAAATGCCGAAGCCACCATTCCATCAAGTTGAAACGACAAAATTGAATTTGGGACTGAATTCAAAACGTGATCTCGTCACACATCCACAATTGCGTGAAACATTTGCCAAAGTAAATAGTGAAGTGATTTCATCGGAAAATTATACGATCGTTGTGCCGACGGTGAACGAACAAGGTCCGGCAAAAAATTATCGAAATCCATTCGATATTCCACGGCATGATCTGATCGATGAGATTGCACGCATGCGAGAGAATTTCTACAAACTTCCCACATCCAATATTACAATCACAAGCAAAGATTTTGGTCATTGTTTGCCAATTTCCGATATGGGCAATTATCAAGAATATTTGAAGAACAAAGAGACACCATTGCGAGAAATTGAACCGACCAATGTGCGACAACATATGTTTGGCAATCCATACAAGAAAGACAAGCACATGGTGATGGTCGACGAAGCCGATTTGGGTGAAGTTATAATGAAACCGAGCCCGAATCCATTGGGAAAGAAAATGGAAGTCATTAATCGTACGAGAAAACGAAAAGCAGGCCCAATTCGAAAAGATTATGTGTTCAGACGCTTGTCAACCGATTCGTGCAGCAGCTTTGGTTCGAATGATTCGAGCGATGCGGACGATACACGTTCCATATCAGATACATTATCAATAAATTCGGATAGTGATGAGAATGAGCTAACAATTGATTTGGGTTTCAATCAACCATCGGTGGTGGAACAAGATTTTATGGTGAACGGTCATGTGCAAAGTTTCATCAATGGTGAAAATAGTGATGATTCGGATGATGTAATAATGCAACCAGCACCATCGATAAGTACACAAAATTTGAATACGGGTCCATTATTGTCACCAATCCTGATAAATGCACCGTATATAAATCAAACGTTGCCTTCGCCAATACAAATACAAGCACCCATACCGATTGCGATCAATCAAACGTATCCAACACCATCAACCACATCATCGCCACTGTCACAACAAAATGGGTCGTCAACACAGCCAACGGTGGTAACGCCAGCTGCTCCACCTCCAGCCCATGCTCAAGCACACAATGACTTAAATGATGCACAGGAAATTTCAAAAATTCTGCAGCAATGCCATAACGGAACGACTACAAATAGCGCCAGCAACAGTAACAATATTAGCATAAGCAACAATAATAGCAACAGTTCAATCTCACATGGAAATATCAACAGCAATAATAGTAATGGAAATAGTGGCATATTATTTGAGCCAATTTCGTCATCGCATTTAAATCAAAAATCATCAACAACATCATCATCAACCACGTCGTCCACAACGTCGTCGTCCATAAATCGTGATACGCCAACAACAAATCGCAACGAATTTGAAGTCGCAAATCCATTCACACCAACAACCAATGTATCACATCATTCGACACACAATCATCACACAAACAATTTAGACAGCACTGCAACGCATAAAAAACAACAACACCACGATATTCAAAGCAATACAACAACAAATAATAATAGCAAATCCGAAGAGGACACACATCACCGCAACGATAATGATGATGAGCTAAAAGAAACAATACGACAACATAATTTACAAACACGAAAAATTATTTTCCAAGATATTCGACGACCCGGTCGTGACTATTCACAATTGCTTGAACATTTGGATCTGATCAAAGGCAATCTGGAAACAAAATTACAATTCATTGAAATGTGCATTGAAGAATCGCAACGATTCCGACGGAAAAAAATGGCCGACTGCATTCAAGAATGGTGGGATAAATATGTTGATCGAACGAATAATTTCAATTCAATTGAATTTGCCACGTGATGAGTGTACGCATAAAACGGTTAAAACACAGAAAATTTTATGTGTCGGACGCACATTAAATGCACACATCCACACACACACACACACACACACACACACACCATACATTGAATGTAAATACATTTTGTTATTGATCACACATATATACACCGCACCGGTGTGTCGTGTCACAAACAACACATATATTTTGTGCGAATGCTAAAGCAATTGCTCGACTGGATATTTATTGGAGCAAAAAATCGTCTTTAGTTAGTTTCATATAGTATAATGTCTGTCAAAATAAGCAAAAAAAGAACAATTTTCATTTTTTCAGCAAAAAAAAACAGAGAAAGAAAACAAATGAACATTGATGTATGTTGTAATTTCACTAGATTTGCTGCTTTTGTTTCATTTGTATAAGATTATCTTTAAAAATCTGTAAATAACTTTTTTTTAAAAAAAGAAAAGATTGAATACGACATTATTTTAATATTTCGAAAGCAAAAAAAAACCGCCATCGATTCATTTCATTTTTGTTTTAAAATTTTGTCCGGTCGAATATTTTTTAGACAGCGGATTTATTTATTATTTTATTTTTGTTCGCTGCAAATCACATTGTAATCGAGAATCGAAATTGGAAATCTATGCAAAATATCTGAATAAATGTTATGCAAAACTTTTTTCCCGATGAAAACATACAATGATGACAATAAACTGAATTCGCAGCACCTGGATGCAGTCTTGTATGCAGTCAGTTCATATGTTATGTGTTTCCCTTTGAAATGAAATGCCCTTATGGATAATAATCAAGGCTGACTCTTCGCTTCCTCATTTCAAATACGGAACTTCTTGTCTGTCCAAATTTGGTGAAATAAAAACATTTTCAAATGGTATCTATTTTCTTCGAAATAGCTATGAATTCATCGAAATTTTGATTTCTGAAATGTGACTCATTGCATAACTTTGTACTAGTCGAATCTCGCGTTATCTTTTTTTTCATGTACGACATGAAAGATTTGTTTTACGTTTTTTTTTTATTCAAGCCCGGGAATTTTTGTTTACGTGAAAGTTCACGCGATCCGCTCGTGAGATTTAGTTGTCAAATGAATGTTGTGTTTATCTGTCATTGAAACCTAACCACAAAATGAATATTGTTTACATTCTGTTATCACAAATTTAAATGCCTTTGCGTGAAATAGGACATATTTCAGGCGAATGATTTATTTTTTGTTTTGATTATCAAGCTTATCTAAAAAAAAAAATTTAATGTCATCGTTTAGCAAAAATTGCTTTGACGCGGTGAAAATATTTGGAATTCGAACTTTTTTTAACAACACAATCTCTCTAAAAAATAAATTTCCCCCGTGTCCAAAATGACGGAATCATATGTAAATAATTGCGAAAAAAAATCATGACGTAAAACAATGATGTGCGATATATTTGTAAACAATGTTGTTTAGAATTTCTATCTTTGAGGTGATCACATTTTCCTGAATATTTTTTTTTATTATTATTAAAATGATGTGTTCATTTGTCGTCCCACGTTCATTGTGTTGTAAACTGGTTGTATGTAGATTTGGTTGACAAAGTTTACGATTTGTCGATTCATTCAATATCGTCGTGTAATTGTATATTGATTTGTAAAATTTCCATTTAGGTCTAGCCAGAGGTTGGATGTGTGCTTTTTCTTTGTCATTCTCTTTCCATCCGCATGTCTTTCAGCCTCTTAATAAGTCAACGCAAATCGCGATAAAAACGATTTACGATCTCTCCATTGCGATTGACAAAACAAAAAAAAAAAAAAAACACACGTCGTATACCTTTCATGCCAAATTCATCGAATATGTTGAGTGGGTCGAACGTTACGTGATGCGTCGTTTTGTCTCCAATTATGGGCTTCCATTTCAATTGCCGGCTGATATAAAAATTGTTCGAGAACAGACAAAGTGTTCACATATCACTACACCACTATTTTCGGCAGTGCGAAACGCGAATTTCGATCTTTAGATGGAATCTTGAATGGAACACTTTATTTTTCATTTAACAACAACAACAACACCAACACCAATGAACAAATTCAGACGTAGAGTGAAAGATATGTGTATATTTTTGGCAGTTGTACACGTCATAACAGATTTTTGTATGGTCCTAAATTGATTTGGACACGAAACAAAAATTTCAGAATGAAAACTTTCCCACACATAATTCTATAGTCGTAAACTTGTTGATTCACCAATGCTTTTTGGTTTTTGTGTCAATCAATATGATTTGTACGATATACATGGAGAATGAGAGGCAAATGAATGTATAAAAGATCGTCATCAACTGTGCGAAAGCGTGTGTAGGTTGGTAAGTAGTAATTTTTCGTCACAACTTTGTGTGTAGTAACTTTTCTGCAAACGGTCTTCTAAAAAATGGTGTATAAACATAAGACTATGTGTGTTGATAAAAAGCCATCATTGCAGTTATACTCAGGCGACAAGCTTATATTGGTTGAAAAAAAAAAGAGACTTATCTGAATACATCGATTGAATAGTTCCACTTACAACACAATAAACTTCAAACATTTTAACCGCTGCTAATACAAAAACTGGATATGATTGATACTTATCGGTCGTCAAGACTATCAAAATTTAATTAGCGATTTCACCATTAAATCCGATTAAAATGAACAACGTGTGCAATTATACTTGCAAATGATTGAATGTTAAGTTGGCGAAGCAGTAAGAAAAAAATGAACTGCGATTTATCGGCGAATTTGTGACGAATATTATAATATAAACTTCCTTAAATATTTACATATTTGTTACACATGTTTTCGATATTGTGGGCGGCTGTCTACCGATTCGTAAATTCAATCATAGTACATCATATTCTTATAAATAGCCATTTTAATCATCTGTTTTCATAACAACGAAGAATGAACGTTCGTTGAAAATATGATCAATTTCACAATGATTTTAGAATCATCTCGAACAGAACAATTATAAATTGCTTGCAAAACCGTTGTATTTGATGCGTTTATTCGTCATCTGGTTCATTGTGTCTAAAAAAAGTGTGAAATATTCATCGCTTTGCGAAATACAGTTGAAATAAAGGTAGCGAAAGTCGCTTTAATTCAAAAAACAAAAAAAAAAATTATTGGGAGTGCAAGAGAAAGAAGAAAAAAATTATACGCGACACATACTGAGTATACTCATATGCTCCGGTAGCCAAAGCGAAACATCCGTTCGTCCGCATCGTCATCAATCTTAATGTTATTGTTGTTGTTTATCGCGACACGTTCGCGTCTAACGGAGCGTCATACACACCGATTCTATTGAGCATATTTAAACGAAATCGCGTTGCGTCTCCCGACAGTATTCAGTCAACAATCTTACGGTTTACAACGCAAAACAAAATAGGTGCTTCGTACCAAATTCGTGCTCAAGTCAATTTCAACCAAAAGAAATTCAATTATATAATCAAAACAATCGGTTTATTGTTTTTACCAAAGTAAAAAGTGAACGATTTTTTATCAGTCCAGTGAACAAGACACACTTGACAATTTCTTAATATACACCATTCTTTTCAATCGCAACGAGCAGTTAAATAAATAAAGAATTAAAAATGGCTGAAAGTGCAAGCAAGAGAAATATTCCAATTAAAATGGGCGATTTCAGTGTCATCGATACAGAATTTTCAAGCATTCGCGAACGTTTCGATCAGGAAATGCGCAAAATGGAAGATGAAATGGCAAAATTCCGTTCGGATTTAATGAATCGCGAAGCAAATTACTTTGAATCGAGCACAAGGTATGTATCATTCGAATAAGGGATAGGCAAACAGACAGACAGACAGATAATTATCTATCATCTTTCGATGATTAAAAGAAAGTGAAAATCAAACAAATTTTTTAGCTAAAAAAACGATAAAACGATAGAATTGATGAGAAGACAAAAAATTATTGTGAATATAAAAAGGGATAAATGAGAACCTTTTCTTATACATTCGGAAAATTTCAGACCAATGTCTATAAATAGCAAATTTACAAATACACCAATATATATGAAGATATAGTATACATCTGGCTGCTAACTGTTTGGTTGAATTTCGGCTTTCTTTTCATCATTTCTCACTGGCTTTTACTGTTTCGGCAATGTCCAAACACAGAGCAAATTGGATGTGCGTTCGACACACGAATATTTCAATTTAATTTTATTTTTAAAATAGTTTTTTTTTCTTTCGTTTGTTTGTTCATTCGTTTCCGCTGCTTGCAGCAGGCAAATGCTCACGATATCGTCGTTGAAAAATTTCTTATTTACATCGAACCAATTTTGCTTTATTTATTTCATATGCTTTCGGTTATAGATACTAAAGCGATAGGTGTTTTTTTTTTATTTCTTCTCATTGCTAAGGAACGAAATTGCTTTGGAATTGTAAACATGCGTGTGAAATAAACCAACAAATGTCGAGACTATAAAAATGACAAAAATCATTTCGTGATTATCGTCGACCAAAGTCATTAAACAATTCGTATTGTTGTTATAAAATGCGATACAGTTTTCGAAAACAGTTCATCATTTTATGAGAAAAATATGTCGAATTCTGCGGTCTTATTTCTCATGTTTTCTTCATTTTTTTAAAATATTATTTTCATCATTCATTTTGTTTCTTTGTGCTTCTTTGTGTTTATTCACATTGAGTATATTTCTTATTCGTTCCTTTCTTGATCAACGTCAGAATAGAGAAAACGTTGAGAAAAAGCACTCGATTACGTCGCGTCAACGGAATGTTGAACAGTAGGCGGCATAGTCTCTGTGTTTTTTTTTTAATTCTCAACAGAAACAAGGCATTAAACACTTCGTTTTGTATGAATTTTAGACAGTTTGCTTGATTACATCGATGCGAATCAATGAATACGGCGCATTTTAGTCGCCTTCCTCGGTGATTGCGGTTTTGAAGCGTGGCATGTATTTCATTGTCATTGCAGTTAAAACGTGTGTGTATAACATTCGCTTTATGAATAAATTAAATCGAATAAAAAGCACATAAATGTTCATGCGATGACAAAGTTCTTTATTCAATTCAAACGTTGCTCATTTAAATTGCCGTTTGAGCATTAGAACAGGTTTCTTCCATAAGTTGGCGTCCATTTTTATGAATGAGCATGAGCTTCCGTTTTGCCTCGTTCAATTTGGGTCCATTCGATGGAAATGGTGTGTGTTTAATTGGACATCACTGATACAAATTCACATTTAACGTCGTAAAATAAACTCTAAAAATTGTAAAACACACTAGTAAAATAGTGAAAAAATTGAGATGGGTCAGTTAACATAAAAGAATGATGATTCATTCAAACATCTAGCCAACTAGAAACTTTGTTGCGATTCAAGGTCACTCACCAATTCAAATTACGCACCAAATATTCGTGCAATACATTAGCAATGATGAATAGGTCGTAAAATTTCCGAAACGCATCTCACACACGATTTTCAACTTCTGTGTAGCGTAGTCGAGTGTTACAATAGTGACATGCGCACTCAATTCGTAAACACTTCGAACGAAACCAAAACACTTGGGCACAAACGGTTTGTATGCTTTTGGTTTCGATGGAAATATACTTGACGATTGTTTTTTTTTTGCTGAACTTATTCTACTTGGCGACAGCTTGACATAAATATATACTACATAGATAAGCATACACTGTATTTTTAATTCCGATGCATATTGCTCTTTTTTTACTTGGACTATTTCTAATTAAAAAAAGGAAGAAAAAGTAAAAAAAATTGATGTAAGATTACTTTGGTGACTCATTGTAGAAATACTTTGGTGACTCACTGTTTATGTTGGCATGTTTCTCGAAGGACCATAAGTTGAATTTTCCTTTTTCGTGATTTTTCGGCATGACACATCGACGGATATCGACCGGGGAACGCTCGACGAAGGGCAATTCAATGTCTATGAATCATCGAAATGAATACACGCCGATGGGGATTTATAAAAAATAGTTCCGCATGAAATCGAACAAAACTAAACGATTCGGCACATGTGGTTCCATAAAAATTGTCATCAAGTTCAAAGTGTTGATAAATTGAATCGAGTATGCGTAATAGATGTTTGTTCCAAATAACCATCATCAAACATAATTATGAATCATGTTCATGGTCTGACAGCCCACCTAATGAGCGCTTTTGGTATTTGGTCGTTGGAATTTTTTCGAGTTCGTTTCACAAGACAAAATGTCGTTCATTCAACCTATGATGCATTGATCCAAGGTTGACGGATTTTAACTCGCTTTAGAATTTTTAGATTTTGCGGACATTTCGTTGGAATTGATCCGTAGCTAACGAAATGTCGATTTTTTTTTTTTTTTCAAAATGAAATACCAACAGTTTTCAAGAGGAAACTAGTCGTACTTGATGGGATTCATCATAAAAATTGCAGTGCGCTTGCACATAAAAAAGATCCGTATGTGAGTTTAAATGCATTCGCATATTAATGAAATGCGATGTGTGAACATTTACAGTTTTGCTGCTAATTAAAACGAATTTTAAGTGGATACATTTATATTCTTGTTCTAAATTTCCAAATCGATCAAACGATTCCACTGCAAAATTCATCACCTGCTGCGATACTGACTAAATCATTTTGGCATTCGATTTGCACAGCAAACACACTCACATACAATCATTTTGGCCAATGTACTTTGTGTGTGTGTGTGAAATTCTACAAGTGAGAAAAACGAGTCTTGACT
The DNA here is from genome assembly GCF_009176525.2 of Contarinia nasturtii. NCBI lineage: Eukaryota > Metazoa > Arthropoda > Insecta > Diptera > Cecidomyiidae > Contarinia > Contarinia nasturtii. Next base: position 2,529,573 of record NW_022198383.1, on the reverse strand, counting down.
CGCAGTTTCGTGTGCGGCCAACAAGTAAAAAGCATGCCATCCAAAAATGGTGCAATGAGCCAAAAAAAGCTGGTTCCAAAAAAATTGAATTAAATTTTAAATTGAACCTTAAACATTCGGTCGGAGAATAATCGCTTGTTTGGGAAACCGGTAAAAAAGTTTATGACACCTATCTAAACGCTTGATTAGATTACACGGCCAATTAAATGATGGAAAATTTCACATGAATTTAAATTTTCGTCGAAAGGCAAACAAAGTTGATCTCAATTGATTTGATTAAGTTATCTTGCGGATCGGAATCACACGCAAATTTATTAAATAGATGAATGTGTGTCGTTTTGTTCATTTATCTCATTAAATATTGAGACAAAAATGATGTTCAAAGCGCAATAATTACACTTCATTGACGAATTCGTTATTTTTAGCCGAGCAAATCATTAATCATGACAGTTCGCCAATTGTTGTGAAGCAAAATAGCGTTCAAGCGCGAAAGAGTTTCGCATGAGAAAAAAAAATTGTCGTCATCATGACACAAGCAGACAAAATAAGCATCAAGTGGTCGCATCGATTTGGCGAACGCTTCTGTTTCGTCATATTAATTGTTCATTTTACTGTCACAGATTAGTTTTCTTTTTATTTGTTTACATTATGTGCCGAATTTTGAAAGCGCTCGATCACCTTTTGTGGTGATGGGTAAAAGTATCTCGATAAAAGTTGTCTTTAATTACATACTTTATTCTTTGTTATGACCATATTTGTACAAGTGACTTCAAACCCAACCATGGACAAGCGATGCAATCAACAATCCCATATTTTGGCAAAATGTGAATACGTATACATAAAAACGTGAACGAAGCAAAAAAAAACGCAACTTGATCGAACCATATGCCACAAGAAAATCGATTCGCATTTCCTTATTTGGTCAACAATATGGAACAAAGATAGCCATTGACTTGTTGAATATTTTAAACGGTACAGACACTCACTGACAAATGGTTCATGGCTGCCGACCCAAAACGAAATCACCACCATTTTCTGTTTTCCATTCGCAATCACATCAATTCAAAATTCATGCATTTAAAAATAAAAAACGATCGATAAAAGCAACAATCACAGTAGAAACGCCGACAGAAGGTTGAATGAAGATTTTGTTCCATTTTCTTGGCGAATGCAATGGCGAAAGTAGCTTTTGAAAGAAAATTAATTTTTTGAAGTGTCAAAAGTTAAAAGTGTATCGAAATAATTCTGAGCATTTTCTTTTGTTTTTTGAACGAAAAATCGAGAGCGACACAAAATGAGTAATTTTTCGAAAAATATATATGTTAGAAAGAAAGTTTGAACATAAGCCAAAACAGATGTAAATACAATTCAGACGAGATGGTTTTTAATAGTTTTAGAATTAGATATATAAATAGATATTAAGCTAATACTCTTTTAAATGCGGAATGAATGCGTACTAATCCAAATATCTTTCGAATGACTAATAACTGTAATCATTTTTGCAGGCTCAAAACAAAAACATTTGAAACACAATTTTTTTTTCTCTCTCTCTTCCCTTTTTTCTATTTGCTGGCTATTAATAATTGATCTAAAACCAAATTGTTGATTGACAACATTGCTTGGATGGGTGTGCGTTTGGCATTTGTGTGTCGAATGACATTTACTATTAAATTAACTTCTTGAACTAACCACATGGACTGCGTGTGACTATTTGGCTACTGCATTTGTACATAAAAAAATATTCATACGAAAAATACAAATCCTCTCAACGATTTGCTATTATTCGAAGCAGCAGTTCGACAACTAAAAAAATAACAACGACCAGCAGCAGTGGAAGCAGGTATTGTGTGTGTTCGATAGAATGCGGACTATTCGGTAGCATTTTGTATTTAGACTATCAATGTTTCGGCGTCACCAATTTTTCATCACGAAATGTTGCACATCCACATGAATACCAACGAGACACACACACACTCTCTCTTTCTAGTTGACCTCATTCCAGCATGTTTTTTTTAATTACACAATTGGTTTATTAACATTTTTGCATGCATTCGAACATATTTCTTTCCTCCAGTTGGATTCACTCGTCGCGCTTCGAAACGCGACAACAGTGAAAGCAACATGCAATTTCATTTTAGCGTACAATGTATGGTAGATGTAGAATATTGTAGATCATATCATTGTTTCTAATTTTATGTAAAATACTAAAATATTTTGACTCTCATTTAGATTGAAAAACAGTATCCATTGTTCTTTAGCCCATTTCAGTGTTTTCCCATTGTTTGTGCGCATGTGATTTCTCGATAAAATGTATGCATACTTAAAATAAATGCATTTCATTGTATGTTTCTCTAATCAAATTTTGCATCTTTGTTTTTATGCAGAAAATGTGGCATTCGACTGTAAAAGTCATTTGGAAAAGAAAGGCGAACAAAAGTCCCTCAGTTGAACTGTTTCATAATAAGTTAGATCATAACGTATGGATAAAATAGTTTTTTTTATAGCCAAAGCAGGCTATTAATGAGCCACTTGAAAATCCTACGCAATGCTTCGTGTGCTGGCTTTAATCTGATTAACTGATTAGGAACAGCGTGTCATTGCGCATTACTCGACTGAACGGTTATAAGTAATATCGGCGATATTTCTTTAGCATCGTCGCAACTATTATGGTAACCGCAGCGCCCCGTATCAAGTTTTAATCGATTTTCTCATGAAATATTAACATTCCACATGAAATAGATATTTCGCACCAAAAATACACTTTTAGTTTATCGAAGCTGTCGTATTCCAAGCTGTATGTGATCTTGTGACAACTACATTAAGCCACATTGTCAATTAATTTATCACCCATCTATTTCATTTGAATGAGATCATACGAATGCGATTGGATATACGCATTTAGACTGACTGTACATGTCTGGCTCCAACCAGAAAATAAGCAATTATCAACGGGGGGATCTAGAAAAATGTCAAATAACTATTCTTTTTTTTTTTCAATTCAATTTTTGCCATTTGAAGCAGAAAAAATTGTATGCAAAAAAAACAACTATTTGCAAGTCTATTCAATTAAACAAAGCCCAAATAGGCGATTGGAATGTTTTTAATGGCACTGGGTCATTGTGAAAAAATTAAAAATAAAAGCAATTTGAATGCAAACAATGGGAGCTGGTCATATCGTTGATCTTGTAATATTTTTCAATTCAGTATAGTTGACTCTATTTTCAGAGCAAAGAAAAATTAGGCGTCATCCGTAAAATGGGTTCAATTTTTTTCTTCTGATTCTAACAAACCTTGACATTTGTCTCTATTCGACTCAATTTGACTAACTATTTCCTTATTGTTCAATTTTCCGTTGTCACTTTAAAATGAATGGTTTGCAAAATCGTCCGAATTCGGTGTTGAAAATGTGAACTTCAAATATAAATCGACCGAATTTTGCAAGAGAATACATTCTTAGTCATCAATAATTGCGAAATTATTCTGCATGTTATTTATTGAAATTTGACGAGAAAAATAGCGAATAGAAAACAGCGTTTGAATGGAATCAGTTTACTTTGTCGAGATGTGTTTACACTGCTGAACGGCCTTAGATCGGTTAAATACGTCACCTTGAACGCCAGTGAAAAACTGAAAATGACAAAATTTGTACGATTTCATTCTAGTCGTTTCCATATTTACCTGAACGGCTCACCTACGCAGAACATTAATTAAAAAAAACGTAAACATTCATTCAATGCTTGACGGCGTTGTCTCGTAAAATGATTGAAAAATTCCTGCGCGTTAGATAAACGAATGTCAATTCTTTTGGATTTTCACGTATTTCTTTTTGGCAAAACATGATGTGTTCTTGCGACGCCGAATCGGGCGAAAGAAATACTTCAATTAGTTTCATTCGTTTTTTTGTATATATTTGCATTGCGTTGGCAAAATATTTACCCATTTGAACACGATTCCGAGTCTTGTCGGTCGGCATTTGCATAATATTCAGATGTGTGAATTTGTTACCAATGGACGTGACGAATTTCGCATTTACGGAAGATCCAATCAATTAGTCGAAAAATAGTCGAGTACGATTGGTGAGCGATTAAATCATCGGCGTTAAAATTAGAGAATTATCTAACGATACTAGAACCGTGATCCCACACAGTGAATTAAATAATTGCTTTCCAATCATGCCGACATGAAGATTCGTTCAACTTGCGATTCCGATTCCACCAACGCATAAATAAAACCACCTGACTTGAATATGGAAACATCTTCACGGCACATCCATATAATTCATTAAGAATTTGTCGGATTGAATGTGGCAAAGAAAACAAACTTAATGCGATGTAAAATGAGCGCCAACTTAGAATCACGATTCGAGCCATATTTTCGTGTTGAAACGTGCGTTCAATGGCAATAATATAATTCTCCTTAATTGTTTCACATCAATAGCAATTCAATGGCCCGTAATTTCTATAGAAATCTATTGCAATTAGATGTATGTAAGTCTGACTCTTGCGCATTGGCCTATCAATTAGAGGCCGCGTCATATTTATGCTTTAGTTTCATTTGTTGTCGTCGTTGTTCACTCATCACAATGAAATTATTGTTTTCGTAGTAAAATTGAACATGTTTGTCGTCATAAATATCTTCATTTTTACCTTAAACATACTTATGCACACCACAAATAGAAGCTTGTACATTTGTAGTTTATAGAGTTCAATGTAAAAGGTTCACAATAAGTGTTTAATGTATGACTCTTTTTGTTTCTTTTTTTTATTCTCTTTGCAGCTCAACGACAAGCAACAATCAAAGCATTACAAACAACTCATCGTCGTCGGCATTGTCACCACTCAGAACACAAATCCCAAAACAGAACTACATTTCAGACCTTAACTCACCATTGATTCAGGTAATATTTATTTTTAATATTTACTCCGAAAATGATGCATACATCAACCGTGTTATGTTTGTTGTTGTCGTGTCCATCGCTTTTATATTTTCGTTCGACGCTTCAAAACAATAAACGAACGAAAAAAAAAACACTTTTCATCAAGGTGAACAGAAAAAATGCTCATAAAATAGCTTTATTACGGCTTAAATGATAGTTTTAAGAACAAATCGCTGATATTCTGAAAATTCATACTTTTTTCACGCAACATTAAGTCGAACGATTTATTTTTATCTCAATTTGTTATGGCACCGATTCAATATTTTTCACAAATTGTTTATCTTCAAATTTTTCATTTCTCCGCTGCCGCTGCTGTTTTTTTCTTCTCGTTCAACTTGAACCGACTAATGGTTATTGTTATGCCATTCATTTTGTGAGCCAATTTTCTTAGTTTCATTGAAAGTTTACTTGGACCTTTTAATTGGCAGATCACAAGTGTTTTCAATCACACACGGCTCGATGTTGAAATTAAGCACAAATTCAAACGAAAAAAACAGCAATGGAATGTGTTTGAAATAAACACCAATTGATGTATTTGTCGAATGATTTAAAAAATCGATGTATTTGCAGCATCCTTTTGATTAATAATATTGATTTTTGTTCGTTTTATAGGATGAAGGTGACAGCAAAGTATTAAAATTGAGATTCGATGTAAGCCAATATGCACCAGAAGAAATCGTCGTGAAGACCGTTGACCAGAAGTTATTGGTGAGTAATGCTTGAAAGAAAAAAAACAACAAAAATGTTGGAGCGCATACTGAAAAGCGAATTATTTTTCAGGTGCATGCCAAACATGAAGAGAAATCGGACACAAAGAGCGTATACAGAGAATACAACCGTGAATTCTTATTGCCGAAAGGAGTGAATCCGGAACAAATTCGATCATCACTCTCCAAAGACGGTGTACTCACAGTGGATGCTCCACTTCCCACCCCAGCATTGACTGCTGGCGAAAAATTAATACCAATTGCACACTAAATTTCGAAAGAGAAGAAGTCCAGTCAAAATGTTTTTTTTTTCTCGATTTTTATTTTGTACTTTCTGCTATTGTTTCTTTATATTGTCAAAATTCAGCCATCGTACAAAAATCTCTGACAAAATCCGTTTTGGTTCTTTTGATTTTTGTAAACACATTAACACTAGCTATTAATCTTTTACGTTTTTAAGTAAATTGGTTAAAACAACAAAAAATACAAAATACACTGCAAATTTATTAAATTATAATTTAATCATTTTTACAATTAATAAATCTGTTTAATTTTACAATCGCAGAGCTCTGATGATGATTTTATTTTCATTTAAATAAACCTATTCTATGTACACTTCATTTCCACACGTATTGGTTTTTGATTTCTCTTTGTTTCTCGTGTGCTTCTAAAAAAATTCGAAATTTAAAAGCTTACAATTTTTGCTTTAGCATGTAATTGTGAACAACTGGTTGAATAAAAACTGCCATGAAAATGATGGAATAAAAATAATAAAGATACGAAAAAAGTTCAAATGCATCACGAAACAATAGTTCCTGCATATAAAATGGTACACGAGTTTTCTACAAATATTTCAAAGCAACCTAAAATACACAGCCTTCAAAAGCAAATCAGGTTCAAATAAACGTCCAACGCTTTTCAGCTTCAAACTTTTATGACTAAAATTAACGAAAAAGATTGATTAACTTTGCAAAAATAAATTAAAACAGTATTGCTTAGACATGTTATTTTGCTACATATACTTTAGTGTGACATTCATTTGAAAAGACATATATGCTATTGAATTATTTAAAAATTGAATAAAAATGTTGATGTAGCTTCAACTTCATTAAAAAAAATAGTCATAAGAAGTAAATTCATAAATTATGGTAAAAATGTAATCAAAATTATTGACGAAATCAAAACAGTACAGGAAAAAGATCCATTAAAATCATGTTGTTTTGATTATTACTTTCATTTTATAACAGAATAGAATGACACTTTTCTTCACAAAGTCACACAATATTTATTTTCTGATTTATTGTAAAATCTCATTTACAACAGATATAAACGGAATAAAGATTTTCGTGTTTCGTCAAAAATCGCTTGTTTTATTAATCTTTCAGTTATCAAGGAATTTTATGACCATTTTATGGAACGAAATGAAGGTTAATCAGAACCGCAATTTCTTTTATCATCAAGACTTTTGATTCTCCAAAATTGTTTACGAGAAAGGAATTTTCCTTTATGCGAGTCAAAAATGTCGATTTTATTAACTCACAACCGCCATCACAACAAATTTATTCAAAATTTAAATAAAGTGATGCGCGAGACATATAAAATATTATTTTGCTTAACTCTGAAACGTACTAATGAACCCATCTATTTGGAAAATAATGAACGAAACATGTTCCGTCCAGATGCCAACTTAAGCTTTAAAATTACGTCATAATTATCTTTAATTAACATACAAAGCTTTTTTGTTGCAAAACATTTCGATACGCCTTACAGAATGCTATTTAAGCCGTCAACAGAAATATCTCCGGTCCAGTTTATTTTCGTCAATCAAACATTCAACACTTCGTTTGGAAACATAAATTAATTGAGTAAATTCATCAAATCGTAGCAAAATGAGTGACAAAGTGGCAGTATTGATGGGTGGTACGTCTGCTGAACGGGAAACATCTCTATTGTCGGGTAATTCGGTTGTGACTGGGTTGCGTGAGGCTGGTATTGATGCCCATGCTATAGATACGCGTGATTTTCCTATTCAAAGCCTAAAAGAACAAGGGTTCAAGAAGGCTTTTATCGCGCTGCATGGACGTGGTGGTGAAGACGGTACGTTGCAAGCAGTGTTAGAATCTTTAAACATACCTTATACTGGTAGTGGTGTAATGGCATCGGCCATTGCCATGAGCAAATTGCGTACGAAATTATTGTGGCGTGGATATAATTTACCAGTTGCTCGTTTTGTCTGGCTTACACGTCAACAGAAAGAGGCAGGCCTGGATGATTCAACGTTGAAAAAAATCGAAGCGTTGGGACTACCGATTTTTATAAAGCCAAGTAATGAAGGTTCCAGCATAGGTGTTAGTCGTGTGGATTGCCTAGACGCTTTATCTGCCGCATTGGAAGAAGCATTTAAGTATGACAACGATGTATTGATAGAAGCATTTTTAAGCGGAGCAGAGTATACTGTTGGCATTTTGGGCGATCAGGTTTTGCCATCAGTTCGTATTCAAAGTGAAAATGGATTCTTTGACTATAATGCGAAATATATTTCAGATAAAACACAATTTTTTTGCCCGAGTGGATTGAGCGAAAAACGCGAAGCAGAAATAAGGGCATTAGTTTCATCGGCATGGCGTGTTCTTGGATGTAACGGATGGGGAAGGATTGATGTTATGGCCGACGGTGAAGGCAACTTCCATTTATTGGAAGCCAATACGTCACCAGGCATGACCAGCCACAGTATATTTCCGATGGCCGCTAAAGAAGCTGGACTGTCATTTTCGGAGACTGTGAACCGTATTCTTGAATTGGCTGTTTGATTTAAAATTTTGAATATTTGATTATTTTAACGTGTGCTTCTGCCATAAATAAATTGAAGTACCAACGAATTTTACTACAACAACTACAAACTTTTATGACGAAAACTAATAAACGAAAAATTTGAACAAAGTGAAGTCTACCGCTATCTATACTGTTTAGACATCTAACGCTGTTTTTATGGTCAAATGTATATTTTTTTGGTTCGTTTTTCTAATAAAAGTCAAAGATATTTTTACTGCTGGAATAATAAAAAATAAAATCAACATTATAACATCTATGGTGAAAAATTGAAATCATCACGTGATTTAGTTTATTTTTATTTCAGAATAAATTTTCTAATAGAAAATTTCTATCACACCTAAAAATATACCACTTTATACATATGATATTTATTTATAAGAAATTTAGCGGGTTACTGTGAAATTCCGTTTATAACAGACATAAAAAGAAATTTAAAAAATACGTGACAAAAATAATGTAAAAATATGGTAAAAACACACAGATAGGCATTTTGCCTAAAAGTTCCTAATGAGTATCGAATTTTGTAAGGTCATAACTGCTGATAAATAATTCATTAATTCATTTCACAAAAAAGATTCAGAATAATTTATTAGATAAATCGATAGGAATATTTATGTATTGGCGCTAAGCCCTGCATTTTTCTGACCCATTTGAAAAAGCATATTTGTTGATTGATGACTTTGAATTCTGTCTTTTTCCCGAATTCATATATATATAAATGCATTTCCAGCATTTTTTGTGATTTATGAGAATGAATGACCTAGATCTCAGCAGAGACAATAAAATTGTCAGCAAAAATCATGATATCAAAGGCAATTATTGTTAGTCAATCATTTTTTACGACAAAACCCAATGTTATCGCCACATTTATTTACTTTTCGTTGGCGTAAAAGAAAATTGTGGAATGCCAATGACCATTCTAGTCGAAACCGTTCACATTGAATTGTCTACTTTGTACAATAGTTGAAGTGAAAAAAGCAAAACCTACGATGCAAAAAGAAGTGTCCAAGCATTTTTTATGGGCAACAAAGATTGAAAACTTATTAATTGATTTTTTCATTGATGTTACAATCTGTCCAATCAAAATAGATCGAAATGCGCCGCGAATAAAAGTGAAATATCAAAAATCTTCCAGATTGTTTGCTTTTCTAGGGATAAACATAATTATTCTTTACATATGTGGAATAGTCACAATTCGAATATTTTTTATAAATCCCCAAAGTGAGCTGAGCATCTGGACTGAAGTCATAAATGTGTGTGGTATTTTTACGTCGTGTCTGATTATTTTGATTGAAACTCAATTCACGCACAAATACTTTTCCGATTTTCTATATTTGAAGCAAACAACTGAAAATGAGTTGCAAACATTGTGTTGTCGCGAACTTTTTGAAAATGAAAAATATTTGTACATCAAAACCTATTGGAGATACTTACTTACCTATCAAATAGCCGGTTGGATAATCGATATAATAAATTTAATTGATATTGGACGAGATTCGGTCTGGAAATTTTATACCGGTTGCTTTATAGTGCCGATAATGATGAGTCGATTTCGAACTTTACAACATCAATTGCACATAAAAACATTGAATTTCTACATAAAAATGATTCGGATAAAAATCGAACAGAGTATCAATGATCTGGACAATAATGGATTGTTAGCCAAGCAACAAAATCGACAGCAGTTTGCCATGATGAATCGGAAAATTTTTAATGATTTGAAATTATCAATGCGCATTTTCACAACAATTTTTCGAATGACATATTTAGTGAACAAAACGTTTGGATTTTCTTTATTGGTTATCATTTTTGGATGCTTTATTCATTTGCTGTCGAGCTTTTTTTGGATTTATTCTAAATTGTATTATGAAGACTTGGAAAATCTGTTAGGTTTGTAGAGTATTGCATTTCAATTTACGGATTATGAAAAGGTGACTTTTTCCCTTACAGATATTGTTCTTCAAATGCTCCTGTCAATTCTTTTTGTTGTCATCGAGTTAGCGTCGTGTGAAAGCTGTACAAAAGAGGTAATTTTGATAATTTAATGCTATGAATTGTATTTTAATTGTGTAAAATTTTGAATAAGGTAAATCTGTTGGCGTTTCTTGTCACAAGTCTTGAATTAAACGGAGAATATGCAAATATTTTTGATTTACTGGTAGGCATGGTTTGCAAATTATCTTCATTTTGATTATGAAAAATTAAAATTAAAGTTTATAAATTATATTTCAGCTTGAGAACTTTTCTCTTCAGTTGATGCATGAACCAATCGTATTCTCCGTGGCCGGTGTTTTTCGGCTGAATTTCACCCTTTTGCGTGCAGTAAGTTCAAAGTATTAATATCATTTTTTAGAAATACTCAAAAATATATTTCACATTTTAGATGGTTGCTGGCATTACCACATACATGGTTATTTTCATTCAATTCATGCCCAAGCTGTCTTACAAATTTTATTAATGTAATATCATGTATTCGAAAAATTCAAACTTGCTTAAGAATAAAGGTGCGGATTTAAATATTCAATTTAATAATTTCTAAACTCATAGCCTTGATTTTTTATAGCACGTGTTTTATTACACATTCGGTTAAACTTATCCCAAAAAATCGTATATGAGCATCGAAGTTGAATAGATTTTCGAATAAATCTGTAAAAGAGTAAACGAATTGTGATTTTAATTTAAAATGATAAATTTAGTGAACTAAAAAGACAAGAATATATAAAGACAAGAATCCAAATTAAGAGGTTTAAATCCACCAATTGTTGGTAATGTAGCCTCTTGGCATCGATGCATAAAGAATCTGAACATATGTTTTTCTTTTGTTGACATGAGATGCCAATTCAAATTAATAACAGCATCGTAGATTCTATCATGCTAGAAAAGATCTTTTTCAATAACCCGACAATATATTTGGCTGTCATCATCTGGATGTTACAGTTACAGCTCATATGTATATCGTCAGCAGATGATACGAAGTGAAAATAATAGAAGTGATTGTTATAGGTATATAAGCTTGTTATAACATATGTCCATAAAGTCTTGACAGTAAATTCAGGCGTTCATTGAGCCACATAAACAAAATCAAAAATATCAACCAATGCACACGGCACGTTTATCAGTACCTCAGGACTACTATCAAACTCAATTCGATGAAATACATCCATTCGCGGAGACGTACAAATTGGATTTACGAAAAAGTGTCTCAAATGGTTGTGGCGGCTAAGTTCAAAACAAATTTCGCATGTGTCTAAAGATGAACCCATCTGCCTACGAACCATATATTGTGTTTCATGGACTTAGTATGAAGACAAAGATTCTAGAGAAAGCAAAAAGTACGGTCGTATTCCCTATTTAAATGCTTCAACCCTCCAAAATTGTCATCAAGTACCGAAAACCGGGTTGGTCAAGCAAAAATTCGTTTTTGGTGATTTTTATGGTTACAGCACATCAAAATTTGAACCAAAACAATAGATTTAGACACGATCATTAGTAATCAGCAAAATAAGTTACGAGAAAATTGCAAAGGGTTTCTTTCAAGTGCAAGTGGTTTCTTTTGCATTGATTATGTTAGGGCACTACTATATAAGGCTAGAGACGTCGACAAACCGAACTTTGATAAAGGCGTGTTTGTATGGTAGGATCTTCTTTGGAAGGTGTTTTAGAGCCAATATTCGAGAATTTGGTGCTGAAACGTAAGGTAAAACCTCCATTACATGCTCCATTATCAACCAATTGTTGTTGAAATCGATAGAATTCATTGAGAACTATCTGATTTAACACAAAATTTTGGTTTGCAAGCAGAAAAAACACAATAATGGCTCACTTCTTAAAATATGACATTTCCGTGAAAAAAGGACCATCTGTTTAACTTCACAAAATGACACCAAATTAATTATTTCTCGTCTGTTTTCGGATGTAAGTTATAGGCGAAGGTCCAAAATACTTGAAACAAGCAACAATTAGCGGGAAGGTTCGAGAGAAAGTTGAAAGAAATCGACATATTGGTCCGCCAAAGCATGATTTTGAAGGTTCGACGCATACTGAGAAAAATCGAAGACAATGGCCCGTTCAGTGTAAGGTGAATGTGCTATTCGTAGCCCATTAATGAAGGTTTATACCAATAAAAAAGAATTTAATATTGTATGTTTGTTGTTCAAATAGCGAACATCTGAATTTACTGTCAAGACTTTATGGACATATGTTATACTGGTATTACTATAACAATCACTTCTATTGTTTTCACTTCGCATCATCTGCTGACGGCATCCAGATGAGCTGAAATATCCAGATGACGGCAGCTAAATATATTGTCTGGTAAGTAATCGTATAGATCTCGAAAAAAATGACACTCGCAACCAAACTATAAGCTGCATAAAACAAAGCACTTTTCTCAAATTCGTCATTTAGAATTTCATGGCCCACGAGTTTTAACAAAGTACGTCCCCAAATATGAACAACTCTTGTGAAACGTTCATAACAATTCAATTTTTTGACCCTTTTTGACATCTTTAAAAAAAAAAAAAAAAAAAAAAAACAATGTAGTGTAGATTAATCCCTTCAAATATCAAGCAGTTACTAAAACTCGGACATCATTGGCTTAGGCTAGAACTTGAACTGCATTTTCCCACACGTGGAAATTTTCATACAATTTTTTCATTCATGTATTAACAACAGCAACAGCGATAAATATTGGCAGACTACCTATCCGCGAACGTTTACAAGGACATTTTTTACAGATTATTTACTGTCGTAAATTATTTACTGACATTTTTTACAGATTATTTACTGTGTGTCCACGGTTGGCGCTGGTGAAGCACTTTTTGTATGGAAATATTTGTTGAAAATTCAACAATACGCCACCTATTAAAGACCATAAAGATTTTCGTTACTACTGCTGTGTTGACACAGCTCTAGCGAACTATATAGCTGTATTGCAAACGTATTAGTACTGAGCACACGACTGCGATTCTGTGTATGCGTGTGTGTTGTAAATTTTGCACAAGAAGCTACGTTTGACAACTGAGTGCAGAATTTGCAATACAAACGGACACACAAAATCAGAGTCAGTGTGTTCTTTAGTAACAAAAATCTTTAAGTTTTTTAATAGATGTCGTATTCGTTGAATCTTCAACAAAAAATCTTCGATACCAGCGCCCACCGACGACACACTAGTATTAAATGCGTCAATTAAAAATAAAATTTTGCTCATTACTGTTCCTCAATTTAATAATTTTTAAATGAATTACTACCTGATATTCGGGAAATATTTAGATATTTTGAAATATGTTGAAAGTGTTTAAAGTTTGCATTTGGTTGCCACTTTTATTGATATTTTGGGAAAAAAATCTAATGAGGTTTTCAGGCTTTGAATTTTTTTAAATTTCCCCAAGGGCCAACCATCTTTTGAAGCTTACACTTTTAAATTGAACAGTTAAAATGAACGTAAACCGAACGTGAACGAATATGATTGCAATATTTTTTTTGCGATCAACTTGAACCGAACCCGAACGAACACGAACATGAAAATATAATATTTTTCGAACATAAACTGTTCAGTTCGGTTCAGTGGGCACCTCTATTCCTCATACTAATCGCATTCAAGTTGAATTTTACTGTAAATGAAAGAAATTCGAACCAAACTATTTACACTAAACGTTTATATGACTGAACTTCCATGAATTATAGACACATGGGGGTTGTATTTTGCTATTCATTTGAATAATATTAAAGAATCTGAATTGCGATGTTTAGTGGTCGTAACGTAAAAATTACCCTCTGGTTGAATGCCTTCAGAAATAGTTGATTTTATCGAACAATTAACTATCCTTCAGTTTTATGGCCATTTAATGCAATGAAAATAAGTTCAATAAAACTGCAATCATGTGTATCTCATGTGTTGCCAAGATTTATTTTTCTCTTGATTCTCTAAACAATTCAAGATACAAAAAAATTATGCCTCATCATGATCACAACAAGTTTATTGAGAGTTTCTACAGATAGGAAAAACAAATTTAATAAAAACGATTAAATTCTTTCACCTAATTCAAACTTCGACGATAACAAAATGCAAAGTCAAAGAGGTCAAAGATGTTCCGTTTAGCACTTCAGAAGATAAGAAATGAGCGATAAATGACAGCTATTCATTGAAATTCGCAAATAGCAAACACAAATATCATATTCTAACAAAAAGATGTTTAACTTGTGTGACGTGCTAGGGGGAAGACACGGGCTCTAAAATTGCTAAATTTTCTTATTTTTTTTAAGTAAACCGCATACAACGTGTACATTTGAAACTCAAATGTTTTTACGGGATAGATCTTAGTTTTTTTTTTTTTTTAGTTTTCTAGTTTGAATGAAAGGAATTCTGTCTAATTCAAGCTTAGTGTATGTGTGGTATTCAAAGAGTTGGCTTCAATCGACTTAATACACATAAAATTCAAATAACAATGGACACTTTAGTGAAAATTGACACAAAAGATTTACCAACATTAAAAAAAACTATTTTCGCCCAATCGATGCAATAATGGTTTTCTTGCTTACATGACAATCCACAATTACATTCGATGGTTTGAACAAGATCCAAAGAGAAAAAATGGAAATTTTGATTTCAGACCACCAGAAGATATTCAATTACGGCCAGTGACACAGGTTCATGATTTGGAAAATGCAAATTTGGTATGGCCACATCGCAATCTAGACTCTCTCGATTTATTAGAGCGAATGGCGAAATATAATGTGAGTGTTGGTGCTTTTTTAAATGACAGTACCTTAGTTGCTTGGTCTTTGCGGTAAATGTTCAATTTTCTAATTTTAATATGTTAGTGAATACATGTTTGAATTGCACTTAAATTGAAATTTTATTTCAGCTATTCTACGGGACTGGTTGGACCACTACAAACAGATGAAAAATTCTTTGGCCGAGGATATGGCTCGTTAGTGACTAGAGCAAT
Organism: Contarinia nasturtii; assembly: GCF_009176525.2. NCBI lineage: Eukaryota > Metazoa > Arthropoda > Insecta > Diptera > Cecidomyiidae > Contarinia > Contarinia nasturtii. The sequence continues at coordinate 2,514,148 of NW_022198383.1, read as the reverse complement.
TTCCAAAATGATTGCTGAAACAAATGAAAATATATACGTTGGCATTTCTGAACATAATATTCCATCAATAAACGTCAAAAGAAATGTCAAATGGATTTGAAGTGAAACAATTTTTGCTATTCCATGCACTGTTTCGCTATTCCACTCGAATCCATTCACAGGCGTTGCTATTTTATTGCAATTTCTCGAATCTTTACACTAAAATTCTAATCCTATTCCACGTGTCTGCCCCCTAGGCTCGGCATTTATACAATTGGCGAAATACATGAACAATAAAAATCATGAACAATTGATCGGGTTTGAATAAAAACTCGACTTGTATTATTCAATTTAAATTGAATTGATATGGAGTTTGAAAACGCTGTTATTAAGACATACCAAGTAAGTTTTTGTGTACTTTTTTCTTTCTTTTTTGTTCAAATAAAATGTATAAATACAAATATCTCTCTTATCTTTTACGCATATAAGTGGCAGATTCATGCAATCAAAACTAGTTCATTTTCGTCGTTTTAAGCGTAAACAGCGTCGTGTTATAATGAATCGCATAGTGGAAATCGATCGAAAAGATTTACAGATTCTAAAGAATCTGTATACTCCGGACAGTTCAAAAAATTATACTACTTACACAACAATCGCTAACTACATTCGCTGGTTTGAGCAAGATCCAAATATGAATCACATAAAATTTTTCTGTTTAAATGGCGATTTTTCCGATGGCACCTTTGTAGTGACTGTGAGAGTTTATCAATGTGCTTTAAAATGATTTCAACTTTTAATCGTCTCATTTTCAGGATCAATTTGGGGCGTATGCAGACACATTTAACGAGTCTCATGAAAACCTTTCACAGCTCCTGCAACTGCTTGATTATTCAAAAGATTATTTTTTCTTCAGCATACGCCCTTCAATTCGTCCAACACTTAAAGATGCACTTCGAAAATCAAATGTCGACGTTGGTCATTATAGCACAACATTGCTCTATCGCTTATCGAAAGAAGATGCACTTAAATTTGATACTCAGTTAATTATAATTCATTTTATAGGAAATAAAACAGAGTATTTAATAATGAAAATTTTTCAGACCACCAGCAGGCATTCAGTTACGACCAATGACAGATTCACAGGATTTGGAGAAAGCTAATTCATGTTGGCTGCATCGATGGTCAGATTCGCTTGCATTTATCCAACGAATAGCCAAATTTAATCCAAGCGTCGGAGCATTCAGAGACGATGATGGAACATTAGTTGCCTGGATTTTTCGGTAAGCAAGAAAAGCACCTTATAATCAAAACCATCTTATATTGAATTTTAATTCTTTGAAAAATATTTAGCATTCAAACGGGATTCCTCGGAATTTTCCAAACGGATGAAAATTACTGTCGCCGGGGGTATGGTGGATTAGTTCTTAGGTGCATTTCAAAGAAAATCGCTGAATTGGGTCATGATGTTTATGCAAGTATTAATGAAGAAAATACGGTTTCACGATCGCTATTCGAAAAATATGGATTTAAAACAAATGAAAAAGCTAACTGGATTCCAACCAAAATGAATAAAACTTCGTCTAATGAATAAAACTCAATGCATCAAAAATAATTCACCAAATAAAAATTATATCTGATTTTTGAAGAAAGGTGACTACAATTATCTTTTCTTACAAACTAGAGTCCCAAAATTGCATATATTGTTCGAAGTATGGTCATTAGACTTGAGGAGGATGGATCAGGTAGCACTCTTAGTGGTCTAGCATTACTATTAGGGATATTCGAGGGATTATTTGTGGGGGGCTGTTGTGATGTAGGAGGTATAAATGCATCTGTCAATGGAAACTGTTCTCTTATCAATGCAATACCATCTCGAACAAGTCTAAAAAAAAACTCAGATGACAGACGTCCACTATCCTCATCCAAAGATAAAAAGTATTGGTCCCTCAGCGTCATTTGTTTCGTTTCAGCTGCTTTAGCTATAGCAGTACCTTCATCATACCTGTTGACAAATTATTAAAGTTAATCATCGAAAAATAATAAATTCCATATTCTCCGTACTCATCAAATATGGAAACATAAACATTCGGACATTGTAAACTTTATATGAATCGTTGCGGCGAAAGAGTAGCTCTTATTTTTCTCCAAATAATACTGCAACATAAAGTTTTTTATGAATAGTTTATTTGTTGTATCACAACAAATAAACCGTGTGAAAAAAACTTCATGTTGCAGTATTATTTGGAGAAAAATAAGAGCTACTGTTTCGCCGCAACGATTCATATATTCTTGAATTGTTGCCACATAAATGTTCCATTATTACGTGGTAAAGCGTTGCACCATTCCAATTGGACCATGCAAAGCCTGGAAAAACTACTGGTTGATAATCGGTTCCAAGATTTCTACATTCTTGTAAATCGGCTCCTTCTCTAGTTGCATACAGTTTGGCAGTCTCAATTATCCCATATGTTCCAACCGTCCATGACTGAATCATATTACAAGATCTATAAACTGATGCATACGCTGGTAAGGAAATACCATCATTTGTTCTCCAAGTATAAGGAACGCCACAAATGACATAATAATTTGCTTTTAAACGATTGATAAGATTCTGGGTGCCAGTGGGATTGTTTCCAAATATACAAATCCAATACCCCATATACAGATAACCGGTTTTCTATTCTGTCGTGCATATGCCGTGGAGTTTGTAAATCCACCCACGAAATCGTTGATATCTTGATTCAATTCCGTAGTAAAATTAGCCCACCCTGAAAGATCATACATTATGAAAAACTTTCTTCCATTAACCTCAGCAGCCTGTCTAACATTGTTGGCTACGCCATTCACCTGTTGACGACCTTGTCCACGTAGATCACTTCCGAAACGCTAAAATTCATCAAAGTAGAAAGAAGCGATAAGATTACTGCCAAAAATGATAAAAAAATAAAATTCACGTATAGTTGGCGCCACATTCTATGTAATAAGCGTATACTTTCCACTTAGTCGGTTGCAACGGAAAACAAGTTTGCATAGAAACATGCAGCGCCACCTATATGTGAATTTTATTTTTTATCGTCTTAGGCAATAAATCTATGGTTTTCTTATATGACTTCTTTATATACAAAGAACAAAATTCAAAATGAGAATTTAATACCTGAAGCGCCGCAGTATCGATGCCATATTGTTGCATTCATTTAAAGTGTAAGTTTACTGTCGACTGGTCCCATGAATTGAATAATTTAGCTGGTTGCCCGTTTGTGAGATTTGCAAAGCCAGTTTGATACAGGGATACAGTTGGAATTTGCAGTTGCCACGTCTTGGGGGAGTTTTGCCATCAGGCCCAGCCGTAATCGGCCAATGAACCCATCGCCCTCTTGGAGAACCGTCAGTCGGTGTAGTAAACCACCCTTATTTGTATTAAACGATTTAACTTCAATAATCATGAAATGGAATGTCGAAAGAAAAACAAAAGTTGAACTCGCTTCAACCATGTAATCAACCTTAATAACCGACAACCAATTTACCAACTACATCGCCAATCGAACTTTGAGAAAGTACTTGTTCAACAATAATCAATATCATGAACAAGGCATCAACGCTGTTGCAGAAAAAATCAATAAATGTTGCTAATGAGAAACACAGTTAGTGAAAAGTTTACCTTTTGAATAAATTCATTTTTTCAAAAAATCTCTTGTCGTTATCTTTCAGCAATATTGTTTTAATTAAATCAAACTGGATCTGTTTAACAATAAATGTATAGAGAGTAAATCTATTCTTCAAATGAATTCAGTAAAACTCACTTTCATCGTCGAAATACATTGAGTTATATCCTTTGTTTCTTTATATTTATACATTGATATAGACAAATCTCTCGCAAAGCAAATAAATTATTAAGTAAATAAAAAAAAAAACGAAATGCAACGTTTTTAATTACTTACGTATTATTATAATTCACGTAAATAAGAAAAAAATGTAGTATTAAGGAACAAAAGCTATTTACAGTTTCAAGAACTCTGAAAAAACATTCTCATTCAATTTACGTCATAATAATAATATGCATGGGTTGATCGCAAAAAGAAAGCATTTTTGTTCACAAATGTTGAACCCCAATTTTATAATATGTAAGTGCGTTCTTTCAACACTGGACTTTGGAACGGCGGAATGAATAACAAATTTATTACAATGCAGATGAAAATAATAAATATTTACGCATCGTTCAACGTACTAAATTTTAAAATATTTTTTTACATCATTCATTTTTGGTCAAGATAAAGCATTTTGTTAAAGTAAACATCTTCATTGCGCACTATACATTATAAATGACGGTCTCCCTCTGAAAAAATATACTCCAAGGAAGACTTTGATCTTTTTTTATCAGACATTGTGCTAACCAAGATATTTTCAGCATGTTAAAATACCTCACCTGGTCAAAGATATTTACGAATCAAGGAGACTAAGATTGTGTTTTTGGTGGTTTAAGAAAACACCCGAAATATGAATCTGTTAAAAGTTGTGAGAATTAAATGTTTGAAATAAAACCATAACTTGTTGTGAAAATCAATGCCAATTTTTTATTTTATGTTTAATTAATTCGAAAATTATGCAAGTCCAACGATTGCAAACACACTTTGAAGCATGGAGACTGCATTTGGTGGCATCATTCTAGCAAAAGCGCTCATAAATTGTGAAGAGGTAGTTGTAAGCTGCCCACTGGTTGTGGCCTGTTGTGATGTAGGAGGTATAGATGCATCTGTCAATGGGAACTGTCCTCTTATCAATGCCATACCATCTCGAACAAGTCTTAGATAAAAGTCAGATGAAAGACGTCCACGATCCTCATCCAAAGTTAAAAAGTATTGGTCCCTCGGCGCCATTTGTTTCGTTTCAGCAGCTTTAGCTATAGCAGTACCTTCATCATACCTGTTGAAAAATTATTAAAGTTAATTATTAAATAGTTTTTATTCATGTATTCTTCGTACTCATCAAACATGGCAACATAAACATTCGGACATTGTAAACTGCGTATATTCTTGAATTGTTGCCACATAAATGTTCCATTATTGCGTGGAATAACGTTGCGTGGGCCACCATTCCAATTGGACCATGCAAAGCCTGGAAAAACTACTGGTTGATAATCGATTCCAAGATTTCTACATTCTTGTAAATCGGCTCCTTCTCTAGTTGCATACAGTTTGGCAGTCTCAATTGTCCCATATGTTCCAACCGTCCATGGTTGAATCATATTACAAGATCTATAAACGGATGCATACGCTGGTAAGGATATACCATCATTTGTTCTCCAAGTGTGAGGAACACCGCACATGACATAATAATTGGTTTTCAATTGATTGATAATATTCTGGGTGCCAGTTGGATTGTTTGGTCTATTGCCACCTGGTTCACCAAATCCAATACCCCATATACAGATAACCGGTTTTCCATTTTGACGAGCATACGCTGGAGATTGCATTAGGTTTATGACTGTGCTGTTGAAATCTGGCATCAGTTGTGTTGTAAAGTTGGTCCAACCTGATAAATCATACATGACGAAGAATTTTCGGCCATATGTTTCGGCAGCTCTTTGCACATTAAAAGCAACTCCATTCATTTGTTGAGCTGCCAACGGAAAAACGAGGTCACTGCCGAAACGCTGATGAAAATTCAATTATTGTATGTACGTATGTACAAAATTGACGTTTTATAAATATTGGTTCTATTACATACCTGAAGTGCAGCTGTATCGATGTTGTAAGTTTGCATCCAACTGAAATGTGTGTTCACTGTCAATTGATTCCAAGAACTGAACAAATTAGCTGGTTGTCCGTTGCCCAACGCCGCTAAACCCGTTTGATACAATTGCAAATACTCGCGTACATCGGGGTACAGCTCAAATTTACAGTTTCCCGTACTAGGCGGAGTAGAACCATTTGGGCCGCTTCTAATCGTCCAATGGACCCAGCTTCTTCTCGGAGATCCATCGAATGGCGTGGCAAACCAACCTTGATAACCGACAACCAATTTACCAACGACATCGCCAACGGGACTCTGAGCAAACGCTGGCCCAATGATAAGCACCATCAACACTAATCTGTCAGTACTTAATTAATTTGAAAAATAAAAAGTTACTTGATTGATATTGAAGAAAGAGATATGGAAAACGTATAACCTTTACCTTCTTATAAAATTCATTTTTTATAATCTGTTCTCAATCTGTTAATTTATCAATCTAAAAAAATAAAAAACAGAAATTCTCTTTATGAAATGAATTTTCAGACTGATTAAATGAACGTCGATTTTCATTTATATATCCAACTTATGAAGATTGTTTTCATTTATTAAAAAAATGATAATAAAGATAACGAGTGATGAAGGAACATAGAATACAATTGTAATGCCTTAAGGAATGAGTTTGTATCGCCAAAATAACTTTTAAAATGTTTCGAAAATGCATACTATCGCTGGCGATTCATAGAGAATTAAATTGAATATTTTCAGTCGATTTCAATATTTTAACAATTTAGCTCTCAGTAAATGGAAAAGTAAGACAAATGTAATTATACAAATATATGATTTTTTTTTTCATTTTTTGATGCACAAGTACAATCGTTTTGCTCAAAATATTTATTTAGTAGTATAAAAAACATTTATTCTTTAAAAGAATTTCTTTTCAGTTGCTTCATTCATTAAAAGAATATAAAACAATTTAATTTACAATGCATATTCGGATACAAAACAAAAATATTATCCGATTATAACTTTTTTAAACAAATAAAATGTGAAGTTTATTTAATTTACGTCAAAGCTTATTTCTGTCATTGTTAACATTCGTTTCGAGTCTAGAATATCCTGAAATGCGTCAAAACACTTGAAAAAAATTGAATTCATGTTTCTCGAGATAAACTAAGTTGAACTTTAAAACATGTGGCGCAATACAGACCTCTTTGTTTTTCTGCAATTCAGCAAACTTTCAATCAGTCGAATCATATACCTTAATTGGTGCACGAAGTTTGCAATAAAAATTACTTCACAGATTGGTCAATTTCATTAACGACACATGAAAAAAAATCAATGGAAAAAATACACACACATTTATGTATAGGTTTAAAAATGGGGCGTTTATTTATTTAAAAACAATGTACAATTTATGCTTCAAAATATTTTGTGACTATAACTTGAGCTGGGTTTGCTTTGGAATTCAATTTGCTGTTATTTGACAAAACCAAATGCCTTTTAGCTAACTGTGCGTGTGTTTTTGAACGAATAATTTGGATGACAGGTGATGACACTTTAACCGAGCTCACAAGTGGATCATCGTGGATGGGTTCGTCTATATCCATAGCAACTGCACTGCCACTTCCAACGCCAATTGACGGGATGTTCGCACTAAATGTGTACTATAAAGATATTCTCATAAGTTAAATTCTTAAATTCATTGAAATGACTTCCTACCGAAACCAAATGAAGAAGAACAAAAATGCCAAAATAAATGAAACTTTTCATGCTGTTCAGACGACACTTCAACGATTACTAAACTAAAATCGAAATTTAAAAGAAGTCTAATCCAAATAATTGCTAAAGACTTGTAAATATATTTACCGAGATAGCATTAAAATGGAAATTGAACGTGAAACAATAACGCTAACGAAGCTGCAATTCGAATGAAAAAGAAAAAAATGTGTGCACAACGATGAATAAACGTACAATTTATGAGAAATTATTGACTCAAATGATGGTTACATTTAGTCATTGCTGTATTCTATGCCTACTTCGTTTCGGAATCAAGCAATTCAATCACAATCCATATCTATGAAAAACATTTTCCTACATGATGTAATAAACAAACAAATCTCATTCAAATTCTTTACTTAATGATATAAATGTAAATGTTGCACACCACATACCGTTCTCTATTTCAAGTAATCAAAGTGATGTCACCACATCTATCTAAACATAAAAAAATATGTCATTACTCAAAAAACGATTCTCGACGAAGTTTTTTTTTACTTGGAGTATAGATTTATCAGTTATAAACGCCCGCATTTAGATTACATGAATTTCATGCTATTTTAACATGTTTTTTTTTTTTTCACTTTTTAATCAAACAAATATTGCATTACGTATCTTTGATATTTTTAACTTTAAACAAAGAAGATAACATTACATCTCATGGACTCATTGAACTTTGTATGCAAGTAGCAGAGTATTACACTGTAAGAGAAATCGATTTAAAACCATATAAAGGCCTGGAAGCGACTGTTCGGAATGGTATCTGCGTGAATACGCCCTTGAATCGAGGTACATCTGATGGATGCCATGTTGTTTTTTTCTCTTTCTGTGAATTTTTGCTGACCAGTGATTGTTTGTTATATACAAATGCACGTGTTACACTGATTTTTGTAATTTTTGCGATTTCGTTTTCCACAGTGTAGCACATGCACACTGAAAAAGAAATCGTATATAACTATTCGTCCAACTACATTAAACTTCATCTCTCTCTGCGTGTGCGTGTATGCAGTTTTCTGTATACTGTATGCGGGTCTGTACGTATGTTTAATCAGT
>NW_022198383.1:2498085-2505600 GCF_009176525.2 Contarinia nasturtii | reverse complement strand
TATGTGTCGAAGAAAATTGCTGAAATGGGTCAAGACATTCAAGCCGGTATACTTGAGGTGAATCATCCATCTCGAAGGTTGTTTGGAAAACATGGTTTCAAATCGATTGGTGAAGTGCATTGGATTTTAACAAAAACGACGTGGTCTTCAGCTGATGAATAAACGATAATAAGAATAAATCCTAGAATAAATCATTATTCAGAAAATACTTGGAAAAGTAAATACAATCATTTTTTTATCTCAACATTAAGGATGATAATGATACTCGAATGATTACAAAAGGCATACTGGTTATTATACAGTAAACACCAAACAATAAAAAATATTTTCTTTAATTCCAAAGAGATAGTCTTATCAACGTCTTGTATTCATTTATAACTTTACTCGTGAAGTATCGTTTAGTGTTTTTAATTAAAAAAATTCATACTATATTCAAGTTATAAAATAAAATTGAACACCTTTTCACCAAATGATAACTGAATGAGTGGAATGTTTCAATAGATAGAAAAAGCTATTAAATCCAAATTATACAATTAAAATAATGGAATCAGATGAGATAAGATTAGCTTTTGGCCATCTCAATGAAAATGCAATGTCATGAAGTCTTAGTAAATAATTATCAATAATAAATTTGATCCGGTGAATTTACGAATATAAATACATTTGTATGTTGGAAAGAAGCGATAAGATTACTGCCTAAAATGATAAAAAATTAAATTCAAGTATAGTTGGCGCTACATTCTATGTAATAAGCGTATACTTTCCACTTAGTCCAATGCAACGGAAAACAAGTTTGCATAGAATGCAGCGCCAACTATATGTGAATTATATTTTTTATCGTTTTAGGCAATAAATCTATGGTTTTCTTATGGCTTCTTTGATTTAGTTCACAACATTTCTTTAAATATTTAAAATGGTTCACACATTAAAAGAAATAGACAGAAAAGGATTTGCCTCTTCTGAAGAATTTGTACGCTGTTGGCTCGAAAAACGATATAACATACACAACGATTGACACTTACATACGTTGGTATGAACAAGATCCAAATGTGGAGCATTTAAAGATTTTCTGTTTGAATGGTGATTTCTCGCGTGGTCATTCATCTCAATAGCATTGCATTTGTATATTTTAGGATAACGGTAAGGCGTATGCCGATACACTCAGTGAAACAACCGAGGAACTCCATCAATTATTGCTTTTGATAGATTACACAACACAATACTTATTTTTGAATCTAAGCGAACGTGTCACCGGGTAGGAATATCAAAAGCAAGCACTCAAAAAAACTTACTCCTAGCGTCACCAACCTATGAGTTGTGTATTGCGAGAGCCAACTTCAGACAGATTGTATATATGTGACAACTATTTTTTGACATTTGTAAAACCGGCAGTATTTGTTTCAGCCAAATGTGTGATCTACGTGTGGCCAAGTCTCCAAACACAGATAGTTTTTCTTTTGTATCATTAATTGTCGATGCCAAAGGAAGTAGAATACCTGGCCAGCAAAACAATAATGTCTTTATATTGGCTACGCCAGACTCATGTTTAATATAACCCTTTTTTTCCTTATTTTTCAGAAAAAGGCTTAAGATTCATTCTTTGAATAAAAAATATTTTCTAAAAACTATTCTTAATAGTCAGAAACATCTTAATATCTCCTTATAACAACATATTAATTTCATTGAATTATCATTTTCCAACTAAAAATGGCCAAACATTGATTTTCAGCCAATCGGCCTGAATTTGTCGCCAAAGGCACATGTCTAATGTCGATTCTAAGTTGAAATACAGTATATAATTTTGTTTTCTGCCGCATGTTGTAAAGGCATTAGGGATCGTAGATTGCGAATATAGACAATTCCCGTGCATTCATTACACACAACTTATAATTTCGGATCGATGTTTCTCAAAAATGATGCGCGCAGCGACCGATCATTTTCTGGCTCTAAACCGAACAAAAAAATTGAGAAATCAAATTTGGTTGGTGAAATAAAAATATATAGACCAGCTCTACATAACACAAAAAAAATCTGAATTTAACTGAAAAATATGCTTTTTTCAGGCATATATAAAAATATCAGTTTCACTGGCATATGTATATGTATAGTACAAATTATGCAGATTCTGAATATATATTCAAAGTTCTAAAAATTGTACTAAAAATTTTTTTTTTTGCTTTTTAGTACATTTTTTAGTACATTTTCAAAAAAAAATTAGTACATTTAGAAAGTACAAATTGAGTACAAATTTTTGGTATATTTGGTTTTTCGATCCGATGTGTACTAAAAAAAAAGTTGTACTAAAAGATACTTCCAGTTTAGTACAAATTCTAAAAATGTTAGTACAAATTAGTACAAATTAGTACAAATTGAGTACAAATTATTTATGGGTGTAATGACCCCCTAGCTCAAAATCACCCGTGAGTTGTCACAGAGCCTTTGAGTTTGTCTGCAAACGGAACATTTTTTCTTCTCTCGTATCAAAAGACTGCACAAATTTATATCTCATCCTGAGTAAGCATTGATTCATTCGCACATCATGTAACCGTAATTATTGCTATGTCTTCGGTTTTGTTCTGTTGTTGTTGTTGTTGTTGTACAATCCAAACCCACGCGGAAACACTCCCACTTCAATTTGTAGGTATCTGTTATTTTTATCATTTGATGTAATCTTTTCCATAAATTTTATCTCTTTGAATTTTGGCAACATAGTAGAGAGTGGAGCATGTCGTGTATTGAAGGCATGGCAACGCGACGTTCACTTCATTAAAAATACATTATGCCACACATAAAAAAAACGAAAACACAGATTGAGAACTTACGGAAATACCATTCGTTTTCTTGGTGAAATCAAAATTATCAAGTACTAAAAGGTGCCGCAAACGATTCAGGCGGTTAAAGTAACTGCAATCTCCGAACAGGATCACATGGAAGACATTGGACTGTCAGATAAAATTATGCGAAAAATCGAAATGCAATTAAAATTGTTTTAATAGTAAATTTCATATTTTGTTACTTTCTACACGATAATTGAAAGTCGTAATTATCTTTATTTACATTTGTGTATTTTTTTTTTCTCAAAATCTCTAACATCGACCATCATCAACTAATTTTTTATACATTTGCAAAATATCTGCCAAATCTTCATTGCTCGGTTCTGAATCACCATCAAATCGAAATTCTACATCTGGAAAATAGAATTCTTCATGGTTGTCAACGGACTCAAATCGGTTGAGCTGTGAAAGTATTTTATCCTCAAATGTCATGCCGTCACTGCCTTGTGCAACGAAAACAACTTGATGTTGATTTTCTTTCATATCACCGTAAAAGAGCATATTTTCAACGCCAGCTATGAAAACATCATTGGGATTTGGTACGACAATCGGTTCATCTTCTTCTGATGACGTTTCATTTTTTAATGGTGGCTTGTAGTCATACATAATCGGTTCCTTCATTCGCGTTTCTGACGATGATGGTGAGCTACGGTAATCATAAAAAATTGATTCGTGATCAGGAGGAGTGGTGGTAGTGGGGTTGCCGCCGACATAGTGGTGTATGTGATGAACGTGTGGGCTAGGCATAAAATGATATGCCAATACAGCTGCGTTCCAAATGTGCAAACATAGACCGTACATGACAACCAGAAAAACAGATAAAATCAATTTTAAGACAAACTCACCGATCCATTAAAGATTTATAGAAATATATGTTTTGGGTACAATACAATACGCACACTCATGCTCACCTGTTTGGGGATGAAAATGGCTTTGATATGGATGCGACATCGGTCGAAATTGATTGTGATCCGGTCGTTTATGGTGAAAGTTTGACTCATAATTATTACCATACGCAGCGAAACCGATGTGACTAGGTGACTGTATACCTTTGAAACTTGCAGCACTTTTTGCATTGGCTGTCGATATTGCATTGGTTTTGCTGGCACTGCTACTACGACCTTTAAACAAATTACTAAACCAACTTCCACTGCTACTGCTACTGCCACCGTTCGAATTTGTCACTTTTGTTTTGTACGGTGTTGAGACTCGGCCTCGTGTTGCACCACGGCCACGACAATCGATGCACTGCCAATGCAATGCAAATATCACAAAAAATCCAAAACACAATTTTAATGATATCGTCATTTTGACAAATGATTTTCAAATTTTGATTCTCTTCAATCGAATAATGTGCTGTTTAACTAAAAACAGCAAAAGCAAAAACAAATATGAAGAAATAATGAGATTACTTTCGTCATGTTTGTATTAGCTTACATTTATTTAGTTATAATATGGAACGAGAACATTTGCTTGACTTGTATGAGTGGTGATAATCTTTGACACTTTGATGTGTTCGCTTCCATAATAAGTGACGAATATTTCTCTCTGCACACGACAGATAAGTATATTTCAGCGTAAAATGAGCTATATGATTGTCTACATTTTAACGTTTAACAGTATTTGTATATGACACACCGAGAAATTTTTTTTGTATTTGAAGCCACGTCAAGAAGAAAAAAAACGTTGCCGCAAATCCACTGGTATGTGTCGAGATCCTTATTCGGATTTGTACATGTACATGCAAACCATAACGTGGTATGCATATTTGACTTGTGTGTGTGTGTGTTGGTTGCGGTGTTTCAAATTCGTTCTATCGAAGATATTGTGCGATCATCAGTGTCAAATAGATTTGAATTTTGACTTTTTTCAGATTGATATGGAATCCAGTTTGCTCTATGAGATTCAATGATACATCTTATTTCAGCTTCATTTTGATTTCGTATGTATTCGAGTATCTCATCTTCGGTGGGCCCTTCAATATCATTTTCAATGAATATAATTGAACTTTCATCCGATTTTGTGCTCATCATATCAATGTACAATGCCAAATTCTCCATACGAATAAATAAATTCGAATGATTTAAATCATCAGATGGGTGATCTTCGGTAGACAAGAAATTTTTAACGGGAATTTCAATGATTAAATGCTTCAGAATTGATTCGTTACTATCAACATAAATATTCTCTTGCTGAAACGAAACTTTTTATATTTATTCATTTTTTTACATGTATAAATAATATGAACTAAAATCAAAAAGGTATTGTACATACGAGTTTTTTCTTCTTTGTTTTATGTTTGATCAAAAATGATCTTTGACTCAACTTCTTCGCTGCAGAAAAGTTTTGAAACGCAAACGAATAAAACTGCTTTTATAAATGATTGCATTTCTTTCTTTATTTCGTCAATGACTTAATATATTAACAAGAGGAAATAAATATTTACGAAACAAAATCGATGCAAGAATTTCAATAAACCGTAAATTCGTTCAATACAACCAAAACAATTTTAAATTCTCCCAAAAGTATTCTCGTCTTTTAAAGATAATGAAAATTGTTGTTTCTTTTTTCACTGCGATTTGGATTGTATAAAATCTAACCTTGTGTATATAAAACTCAAACACCAACATGCACACGTACACGACAAAAAAAAGTACCCGTAAAGGAATTTTGACAATTTCTTTTAGTTTGACATATTTTCTTATTGAGGTGCTGGGTAAGAAGCAAGCGGAACAAGTGTCGTTGTATTTGTTGATATTGGCATCGCAGTCGATTGAATATCAGTTTTGATAGTTGTTGTTGATAGTGTATTGACATTTGTTGTCATTGGAATAGAAATGGTCGTTTGTTCGACTGATGTCAAATTTGATTGATTTTCATTTGTACTTGTTGCATTTGGATACCATAATGAGTACATTGGATCCCATGGATATGGATCCTCGCCGTCAGCATCTTGTTCCATAATTATTGTAATATCTTGTTCATCTTGGAATTCGCCATACATCAACATATTCTCAACGCCAACAATTAAATACGGATTGGTAAATATAATTTCCGTTGAATCGGCATCATCGCTACTGGTTCGACCAGATACGCTGTAAACAAGCGGTGCCATTGGTTGTGTTGGATCTTTGATGGTACTTTGATTTTGTTTGGGTTGCATATTTTGATTGGAGTCGCCGTTATTTGGATTATTTCTGTTACCGTTATTATTATAATTGTTGCCATTTTGCCAGTTGTTGTTGCCATTGCCGTTGCCATCATGATGATGATAAATATGATGCGTACTCGGATAGCCATAGTAATCGTGGTAATGATGATGATGACCCAAACTGCTACCGAGAGCCAAACCAAGTCCAAATGAACTAACTGGTGAGTACGATGGGTAGGGTGAATAATAGGCTGGATAACTGTGATAAGTTGTAAAGTGATAGCCCACGCTTGCTAAAAAAATATAAATTACATATATAATAATTTAAACGCACACCAAACATTACGTTATTACGATTAACTTACGAGTGCTGAACGATTGATAGCCCGGATTGTAATGCGTTTGATGATTATGTGTTACGAAATTGTTCGTTACATGGTGTGGTTGATTTGGTTGCGGATGATACGATGTAGATTGGGTTTGATGGTGTTGTTGTCCTGGATAATTGGTATGACCAACATTTCCATAATTTTGTGGGCTAGATGATGTTTGCCCAATTTTAGTGGCCGTTACTGATGGTGCCCATCCATATGAATGACCCGATTTTCCATAACCAGAGTGCGTATTTTGCTGTAAAAAGAAGTGTTTTTTTATTTTTTAACGCCAAAAAAAAATAAAATTTAAATATGTATTAGAAACCATTTTTACTTACACTCATTCTGTGTCCAGATGGAGAGTTGCTACTTCCCCCAGTATTTTTTTGTGTAAACCATCCCGCCTGTGCTGCAGGGGGTGCTGATGGCAAATGTGGTGCGGTAGGTGTATGGTGACCAGTTTGTATAGGAGTATGGTGACCATTTCGTAGAGGAAAATGATGACCAGTTTGTAGAGGAGTAGTTTGTGTTCTTCCAACATAATTTTGATTATATGGTGTGTAATGTGCACGACTATTTTCCGAACCGAAGGTATGACTACCACCATTATGTCCATAATTATGAGAATTGGTGTTGGATGTGTGATGAGTTATTGGCGATGAATACGGATTGTGGGTCGGGCTCGGCGATGATTTTGGTTTTGATGAAACGAATATCGAACTCAATAAGCCCCCAGAAGATTTTCCTTTTCCACCACCAGTATATTTTCCTCTTCCGCCACCACCTTTTCTCGCATCCGATATAACAATCGACGCACAAATAACAATTAGCACAAAAGTCACTAGTTTCGGTTTCATTTTCGATATTTTTTTTCCGCCTCAATGATTTTGAAAGCTGTAAAGTGTTTTTGTGAAAAACTTTATAATATTTAAATCACGATTAAATTTGGTTTTCGGATCGATGCGTTCACTTGAAAGTCAAAATTATAAATGACACAAAATAAATATTAAAATTCGATTCGACTCACGCATGTAAAACCTTATCAAGACTCTCTCTCTCTCCTCTCGTCTCAAATGATTTTTAAGTGTACACTCGAATGCTACATGAAAATCTAAAGTGATAAACACACATAATTCCATGCATTGATATATTTTTT
>NW_022198383.1:2493085-2497685 GCF_009176525.2 Contarinia nasturtii | reverse complement strand
TATTATGATTTTTGCTCCATTGATAACATGTCCGACTTGGTTACACTTCAACGTCAATAATAATTATTATCAATGACCAATTCAATGCGCAAATTATGATGTTTCAACGGCAACACATCCAAAAAACTTGATTCGACACATCATAAAGAAAAATAACCACACTATCGTCATAAGGTGAGAATTATATTTTTGTTTTCTTTGGATTTTTCTCCATCCATTTCTGTGATTAAAGAAATGATTGTTATCATTTCGTTGCGCAGCATGTAACCGCAAAAAAACATTTCAAATAAAAATATTGCTGAAATGCAAAAGCGAACGCTGCTTTACAATAATAATAATACAAAATTCATTATACAGTATGCGGTCCATTCAAAGAAAATAGGTACATTACATTTTCCATTATTCCAGGCTGTATATCAACGTGCAACCAAAGTCATAATAACAATAACAACATGTACACAGCAGCAACGAATCTTGAAACGTGAACTATTAAAAAGAGAACATGAAATAAAAACAAACGGCAATGCAAATAAATCGCATTACATTCGTGGAGTACACATTTTGATGCGAAAAATAGCGGACTGTCTTGTTTTATGCCTTCGCCTTCGTGTCCAAGCATCTTGAGTTAAACAAAAAAAAAAGGTGAAAAAGGCAAGTCTCTGGTTTCTTTGCCAATTTAAATAGTCTCGTATGCATTTGTTCAAAAGAACGAAGTGCGAGCCGCGTTCATTCAAACTGATTCAAACTGAATCACAAGCATGCAGAAGTAAGAAAAAAACTCACACACACAAACAACAACAACAACTTTATAGGTAAAACAATCAGCATGGCACCAATATTAATAATAGTAATCATCATAATAAAAACCGTACTTGCCATGGTTACTAAATGGCAAAAACCGCGCACATTCTTTTACCCGGGATCGGATGACGTGAGGATGCCCGTGTAAAGCCAAAACCAGCATCCAAAGCGTGCATTAAGTAAAAGGGAGAGAGGTGGGAAAGAAAAGCAGAAAGCAGCCACATAAAAAATGAACGCATAAAGGTGAAACGAAAGAATATTACATATATTTCATAAAGGAAATGAATTTTCTTTATAAATTTCAAAAAAAAAATAAAATGGAAATGGTTTCTCCTTTCTCTACCTGCAGCTTTTTTTCTTCCATTTTTCCAAAGTCTATTTCAATCGTGTAACATTTTCTTTGTAACTGGCGCTTCTTGTTCCTCTTGACCCATCAAATGCTCACGAACTTCTTTGAAAGCCGACTGATTAGATGCATTCATGCCGCGCGCTGTTCGCCGTACGATATGATCGTAAACTAAACCTTCATACAATTCAATCAAAAATGTCTTGCGTTGAAATGCATACTGTTCATGCGTGATATCGTGACTTGTGTTGTAAACAACAAATGCTGCAACACCACATACGTTGATGAGGTTCATGAAGAATGCAAATGGCCATCGATTGGTTCCACGTTGACATGAGTGTGAATGGCTCATTTCATCCTTAGTTTGTCCAAAACATCCACACCGCCTTTCGTGTTATTGTAGACTAAAGATCGATTTTTCTCTGACAGACATCTTGTTGAAATAATAATATGATGTACGCGATAAACAAGAATGATTCAAATTGATTTTACTTGAGAATTTCAACCTATCTTCTCGTTTTCCAATTTAATTTTTCATTTTTTTTAAACGGATATCATAAATTTTCACCAACTTGATTTGTGAAAATGCTTGATTATGTGTTTCCCATACATTTTGTACGGACGGTCTAAGTTAGGATTTTCGTCTTTCTGGATTTTTATTTTTTACAGAACAGTTTCAGGATTTTAAATGTTAATTTCAATATTTATCCATTATTCTTGTAAAAAGGCGAAAATGTGATGGCAATCGGTCGACGCTATTCAATTTTATGATATTTTTTTTTTGTTTTCGGTCTAATAGACCGTTACTATACTTAGGAGGGTTAATAAATAAAAAAAGCAAAATTACTTTTCGCATGTTTAATGTTTATAGTTGAAACACAAATACCTAATTGCCGGTTTTACAAATGTCAAAAAATAGTTGTCACATATATACAATCTGTCTGAAGTTGGCTCTCACAATACACAACTTTGTTGAGTGAATGCTTTTGATATTTCGACTTGTTAAAACGATGCATTCACACTTTTTATTGCCGATTAATATTTTTTTATGAATAAAACATTTTTTTAAAAGATTGGTAATCATAATATTCATTAAATTAACCACTAGAAACATATTTGTGGATTCATTTCGTTTTGATATTAGAATAGTAATCGATACGAAAGTAGATGGCGGTAGGATGTAAAAATCTTTTTGCAAAAGTGACATTTCAGTACAAAATACGTTTTGATATTCCTACCCGGTGTCACAACGACTCTTCGTGCAGCTCTAAAAGAGTTGAAAAATGTTGAAGTGCACCATGAGGATTATACTATGCTCTACATTTTACCGAAGGAAAAAGCATTAGAATTCGATTTACAGTAAGTATCGTTGGTATATAATCCTTTTCAACGCTGTAAAACATTTATCTCATTTTAGACCGCCCAAAAAAATTCGTTTAAAACCGATAAACAAATTTTCCGATTATAAAAAAGCGTTCGGTTTATGGTCAGCCAGAAAGCAAAACTCTATTGAGTTTTTTGAGCGCGTTGCAAAATACAATCCAAATGTTGGTGCTTTTCTAGAGGATAACACTTTAGTATCATTTTTTGAAAAAAATGGCTGGCATTTTTGAAAAAAATGAAGCATCCAGAGCATTGTTTAGTAAACTTGGTTTCAAACCTGCATCAGAAATGATTTTTTGGCTTTATACAAAACCATTGAATGCTCAAGATGACTAAAATACAATACATAAAATTGTTGAACAACCTATTTTTAAAGAATTACTAGCTACCGCCTTGAATAAAAAAAAATAAAAATAATCTTTCACGTATATTGCTGTGTTTTCACTGTGTTTTTCGATACAAACGTGACCAATTCTTTCAAAATTATTTTGAATTAATTAAATCGCAAAATTTTAACGACAAAATACGATCGAAACCAAATTCAGGCAGTTCTTGACATTTTAAATAACATTCGAAAATTAAATCTAACCATGATATGGCACAATGGATCTATTTTTTATAGATAAGATATAAGTTCAACGTAAAATCATGCTAAGATTTAATTTTTTTAAGAGTCTGTTATTCAACGGAAAATTTTATTGAAAAATTACATAATATTACAGAAACACACCGGAAAATTTAAATCGATTTTTTTGTTAGTAAAAATTATACTAGAATTAGTTTAGTAGTTCGATTATAAAATTTAGCAAGAGATAATAAAAAGTTAATTTCACTTCTGTCATTGGTTGCAAACAGCCAATGCAGTCACGAGGACCCATGCCAAATGGAGCATATGTGCCAGGTATATGTGTTTTTCGATTCATTTCGTTGAAACGGTCACGATCGAAAACCGATGGATCTGAATAGTATTGTAGGTCATTTTGCATTAGGTTTGCAATTGTAGGTCATTTCGGGGTCTCAATTTTTTTCGAATAAATTTTAGTACGTATTTTTCCGCTCAAATATTTGTGCGAGTGACTCTAGGGGGTAGACACGTGGAATCAAAACTCACAGAAATCACAAAAATAATTAAAATCACAGAAACCGCAGAATTCAATTTTTGTGATTTCTTTGATTTCTGTCAAATGTTGTGTATTTTGTACCGCACACACACTATGTGTGCGACTTCTACTATAGGCGCACACTACCACAGTGAAATTAGCTTTGTATATAAGTATATTTTATGTCCAATATTGAGGTTTGGAATCGAGAAATCACCGAAATCGCAAGAATCAAAGATTTCATAGAAATCAAATAATTCACACTGGATTCATAGGTGTCTACCCCCTAGGAGTGACTTGATGTCACTTTGATATTTGAGCGGGAAAAAGTATACTACAATTTATCCGAAAAAAAAAATTGAGACTTCGTATAAACTGAAGTTTATGTCAATATGTGTAACCTTAACAATAGTTGAATGATTTAAATGATGACACAATAATATATACAAAATTATGAAATATAGATATTGGGGCTCGGAATAAAGTGCAGGAGTATACTTTAAAATTATGAAATGATTATCGCAAACAATAAAAAACTAAAGATGCAAATTTGCATTTCCGAAAGGGAAAAAATTCCGGCTTTCGAGCATTTTTCGAAAATTTTGGTTCGAATTCTGTTTGGTTTCATCTCTTTCCATTCTTTCATGAGAAGACGCAAATCGTGTTGTTTCTCAAAAGACGCAAATCGTTCGTTCTCTAAAAAATGTATATACTTCTTATCTAATCTATCGACAATCTCAATAAAATTGCAATCTCGTAATGAATTAGTAGAAAATGAGCAAAGATTAATAATATAAATACAAGTGCCAGCAGTTAATTCGATTTAGTCTATATATTTTTTAAATATATCATTCACAGAGCTTTTCTTTTGTATCCAAAAATGATCGACAAATTGACCGAAATAGACAGAAAAGATTTGCCGCTTCTAAAAAGTTTGTATGCTGTAAAAGGATGGACAAATTATGTAACA
>NW_022198383.1:2478193-2493075 GCF_009176525.2 Contarinia nasturtii | reverse complement strand
AATGAGCGTGTTGCAACGACATTGAGAACAGCTCTAAAACAGAAAAATGTTGAAGTTTCTGTTGATGTTTCGAATCGGATGTATACATTACCAAAAGAAAAGGCAGTGGAATTCGATGTACAGTAAGTGCAGTAGCAGTTGAGCAATTCTTCTATTCAAATGTCGATGAAACATATAAATATTATTTCAGATCACCCAAAGAAATTTGTCTGAAACCGATAACAAAGTTTTCTGATTATGAAAAGGCTTATGAAGTATGGCCATCGCGAAAAATAAGTTCTGTTAAGCTTATCGAACGCGTTGCAAAATACAATCCAAATGTTGGAGCTTTTCTAGATGATACTATGGTATCGTGGGTGTTTAGGTAATAGATTTATTCATTTTAATCGTATGTTGGCCACCGTTTTCCCACGACAAACATATATTTATCATTATTTTAAAAAAAGGTTTCCCAGTGGACTTCTAATGGCACTGCAAACTGATGAAAAATATTTCGGAAAGGGTTATGGGCAATTGGTAGTGAAAGCAATTTCAAAACAAGTTGCTTGCGATTGGGGTCATGATATTTGCGCTGGCATTTTCGATCAAAATGTAGCATCGAAATCGTTATTTGGTAAACTTGGCTTCAAACCAGCTCCAGAGAAAGTTCATTGGCTTTCCACAAGAAAAACTTGGACTGATCAAGAAGATTAGAATAAAAAACTACGTGATTTTAATACCACAATAAACTATTATCAAATATTCAACATTAAATTTATGTTTTTCTTTACCAAAACCTTAACTCTCTAATGCATTAATTTTTTTTCGACATGAGAACAATTTTTAATGATTATTTTGGTTAAAAATTCCTTAAAAAAATGCTAACAAAATGTTAGCAAAATGCTAATGTTATTGACAAAATTGGAAAACAATCGAATCCATTGTTGCTGCTATAAAATTGCTATAAACGAAGAAGGAGATAATTTTTTTGTCAAATTTTTTTTTTCGCAGGGCTATGCACTAGAGGATTAAACTATAAAATCAGAACAATCAAAGGTAATACGAACAAAAACATTGACATTTTGTTGTTGAATACTGACGTACTTGTTGAATACTGACGTCACACATAGTACACATCGTGTTTAAAATATTTGCGCATACAGCTGCTATATTAGAGTCATACATGTCTCTTTATGCAACAGAATGCATTCAGTGCTTGGATTGAAAAGTTGAAATTCGCGTACAATTCTGTTGAACACAAACTAACCTATATAAATGACAGATCATCCAGTGGAATTTAATCAACACACACTAAATATTTACACACTAAACGGATCAAATACGGATATTGGTTATATGACAATCGGAAATTATATCAGTATTTTCAATCAAGATCCGAATGTAAAACACGTGAAAGTGATAATGTTTGAACGGTGATTTCTTTGATGGAACTTTTGTTATCACTGTAAATTATAATTTGTTTTGTGCTGATTCATAGTGATTCACTGAAAATGTGTGTTATTAAATTTCAGGATCGAAACCGCGCCTACGCCGATACACTGAATCCATCACATGACAATCTTTTTCGCTTATTGCAACTAATTGATTATTCGACGGGATACAGATTTTTGGGTATTCGCCCCGAAATTCATCCGATTTTAGTTGAGGCGCTAAGAAATGCAAATGTTGAAATTATGTCAGATAATGTGGCAATACTGTATCATTTACCGAAAGAAGAAGCCCTCAAATTTAATGTGATGTAATTATTAAATCGTTTTAATTTTTGTATTCCAATGGAATGAAGTTTGGGGTTCACAGACCACCAGAACATGTAAAATTACGTTCATTAACTGAAATGGATGATTTGGAAGAAGTGAGCAAAATGTGGCTTCATCAAGATTCGTGCGCAGTACCTTACGTTCATAGATTGGTTAAATATAATACCCAAGTGGATGCTTTCCATAATAATACTTTGGTAGCTTGGATATTTCGGTATGCTATATGCAAAACAAATTATTTCCAAATAATTATCCGTTTAAAATATAGCTATATTCTCTTCGTTTCACTCTTGATTTCAGTTTACCTATTGGATTGCTCGGTAATTAAAACTGTTTATTCACCACGATACTATGAATTCAAACCACTCATTTGTTTATCTAGGTGGTTTAAAAACTGATAAAAATCACCTCGGCCGTGGTTACGGATCGCTCGTGACAAGAGCCCTATCGAAAATGATTGCCGAATTAGGGGACGACATCTATTCGGCAGTTTTTTTGGATAACACACCATCACATTCTCTATTTAAAAAGCTTGGCTTCAAGCCGATCGGAGAAGTCTATTTCGTAGCAACCAAAATAAATTGGACTTTGGCGCATGAATAATGCAACTTAAATCTTACAAAAAGAATTTTCTTTATTCAATTTCCAACCATTTGACCATTTTTGCTTTTTATAAGTAAAACTAATAATTCGATTTATTTGAAAAAAAAAAAATTAGTAAATGTAGATTCCACCACAAAAAAAGCATCATCCTGTTCGTCATTTGTGTTCGAATTGTTCATCAAAAACGGTATGAATGCGATCGATCATATCGCTGGCAGTCATACTTCGTCCTTTTTCTTCAAATGTAATTGTATTTAATGCTTTAACAAAGTGGCTGGCTCCAACTGAAGCAACTTTAGCCGCTTCACTGCTATCACTGTCGTCGTGGAAATGATAAAAAATAGAATTAAAATTACGAGGATCAAAAATGTAAAATTTAAATGTTATTACCCGGGCATCGTGCGAAGTGCCCATGCGTAAAAAACAGCTGTGCATCCAGAAAGAATATCACCTTGACCACCACACCGTCGTGCTTTGCCACCTTCAACATTGACTACATTGCTGGTTTTATTAACACCACTGTAGATGTTATCGACGAAACCTTTCTTTAAAATTGAAACTGATGGCCCAAGTGCGTCGATTTTTTTTATCTGAGAATCAGAACCATCATCGCCAAATATGCGCGTGAATTCGACAACATTTGGTGTAAGAATTGCGCCCGGATAATTAACAATCAATGAAAGATCTTGTGAAAGTAAAAACAATCCATCAGCATCGATGACAAGTGGTTTTTTTAGTTCACGACACACGGAGAACAATTGTCGAATAGTTGCAAAAACTTTTGGATCACGTCCCAAACCTGGACCAATCACAAGTACATGCAATCGATCAAGCCATGGTTTAATCAAATCGATTGAATGGTTTGGATCATCTAAAACTGGATGCACCATCAACTCAGGACTGTAGGATTTTATTGGAATGGCTGCATCATGGCTACAAAAAATATGCACAATATCAGCACCCAATTTCAACGCACTAATTCCCGCAAAATATGGTGCCCCCGTATACTCAAATGAACCACCAACAACACCAATTCGACCCGCTTGACCTTTATGCATATCATTGGTTAGCAAAGGAACGCACTGGCGCGCTTTTGTCAAATATAAATTACTATTCGACATATTTGCAAAACTAAAACTTTGTTTGGCAAAAGAAATGATTGAAACAGCTCGGACAACGAATGAAATAAACATCTAGGGTTTATTTACATCAGATTCACGATAACAAAATTAACAATGGCGTTGAAACTTTATAAAAAAACAACTTGAATTTGAATAAATCATTTGTGTAATAATTATTTTTTATCTTGTTTAAATTAAAAAATCATTTATATTAATCAGTTCGGT
The DNA here is from genome assembly GCF_009176525.2 of Contarinia nasturtii. NCBI lineage: Eukaryota > Metazoa > Arthropoda > Insecta > Diptera > Cecidomyiidae > Contarinia > Contarinia nasturtii. The sequence goes on along the minus strand of NW_022198383.1, from coordinate 2,489,369 downwards.
GAACTGCGCAATTCAACTTTTATTTTATGTTACTTTTGTTAAGATAATGATTGTTGACGTTTTCAACAGCTGTGTATACTATACAAATAATCTTTTAGTCTGTCACTGGTGTTTACTGTCATCGGACTGTCAAACGATACTGTGATATAAAACAAAAAATAAAAAAACTCAAAGGCGTCGGCTTTATTTTACCCTTGTATTTGCATAATTTTCATTCAGTTGTTTAACATTTTGGATTTTTACAAAGTAAATTTGTAGTGAAATTATTGAAAGATGAGTGCAACGAAACTAACACCAATACCAGTGATTACAAAGCTAAGTTCAACGTTAATTCGAATTCTGGGTTGTAACCCTGGTCCAATGACGTTGCAGGGAACTAACACATATCTTATCGGAAATGGCAGACGGTATATTTGCGAATTTATCTTTTTGCACATTTTTCAATTTTTTTTTTACAGTCGAATTTTGTGCGATACCGGAGAACCAAATAAGCCAGACTACATAAAGCATCTTAAAACAGTATTGCGTGATGAAAAGGCCACAATTAGTGATATCATTTTAACACATTGGCACAACGATCACATCGGCGGTGTAAGGGATGTTTTGCAGTGTCTGGATGATGCTAATGGTATGTTTGCTCCACTGTTGGTCCATATTTTCATTCAAACAAAGGCAATTTCATTATACAGACTGTAATATATGGAAACACCCGAGAACCGATGCAGAAGATTTATATTCAGAGGTTTTGGGCGATTTTAAATTACAATCTCTTGAAAATGGACAAGTTTTCAGCACCGACGGTGTAAATTTGAAAGTGATACACACGCCTGGACATACAACAGATCATTGCATTCTCACTATGGTCGAAACAAAAGAGATTTTCAGTGGTGATTGTATTTTAGGTGAAGGCACAGCAGTATTTGAAGATCTTTATGATTATATGAAGAGTTTAAAATTAATTATCAACGAAAATCCCACAACAATTTACCCAGGACATGGCAATGTTGTTACAGTAAGCTAACAGTATTTGATTACGTAGTACAGCACATTCACACAACAAAATATGCGGCCAAATCAAATGAAGATGCGATTATTCAGAAGTGTGCGGTAAAATTGAAACTCAATACGGTCATATTTTCATCATAAATTTTTTTACCGCACACACATAATTTATATTATAAAAATATGACAGCATTGAGTTTAGATTTGACCGCACACTACTGAATAGCCGCATCTTCATTTGATTTGACCGCATATTTTGTTGTGTATTGATTTGAATTTAAACGTTTCTTTCTCTATCCAGAATCCAATACCAAAAATTCAATATTACATTGACCATCGGAATCAACGTGAAGCCCAAATATTTGATGTACTTGAATCAAATCGAGACATATGGTATACTGCTATGGATTTAGTGAAAATTATTTATATTGAAACGCCAGAGCAGCTGTGGAGGGCAGCCGCCCACAATGTAAAACAACACTTGAAAAAATTAGAAAAAGAGCACAAAATCGAATCAAAAATATTCGATTCACCCGATGAGCCAGATGGCATCAAGTGGAAGTACTTAAAAGACTAAATTGCAATTAAATTTGTGCCAAATAGAGATGAATAAACTCCAATTATTTACGGAATTTTCTTCTATTTTTATTTGGTAATATTAAAATGTACAACGATCAAAAGATTAGACTATTCATCTTCATAGAAAATGGTTGGTTTTTGGAAATCGTGATAATTCTCGGCGAAAATATCGATTTCACTGTCTTTGTCTTCGAAACATGTTGGAAAAGGTGGCTGAAGAAGTGAACGTTTCGTCGGTATTATCGTATCGTAAATATATATGATGCCATTATTTTCGCCAGGAACATTTTGACCAGTGACCCACATTACGTTGTATTCTTTGTTGATGCGAACGATTTCCAAACCTTTCAATTTACGATATCGATTTCCCATATGACCAGGCACTGAAATTGTTTTTTTTTTTTTTTGGAAAAAATAAGTTTACATTCAATTATTATCAAAACGGATAGTATGAGCTTACTTTTTTGTCCTGGCCAAACACGCGCTTTTTGACCACCCGAACCGATATTTCCAGGTCTTCTATGTGTTTTTGTTTGACCATGTGTAGCCGGCATACCTTTGAATCCCCATCGTTTCATTACACCTTGAAAACCACGATCGACACTAAATAAAAGGAATCGCCATTATATTTTGGTCAAATTGTTATTTGATTTTAGCGTTTACGTTTTACCACGAACATCAACAAAGTCACCGACACGGAAATGTGTAACATTCAATGGTGTTCCTGTAAATTGAACTGCTGTTAGAATTCTATTTCACAAAAGGAGCTGTTATAGACACCGCCAAAGTACGGGCACTTTTCTTGCAACTGGTATTCGGTTTCCGAACTCCTTCGGTGCCAATAATAGCTTTGTTCACAAGTCAATGGTTGACAACAAACCTGGTAGCAATTTGGCATTTGGTGTAACCAAGAAACGTCCTAAATGTCTTTTCGGCATGACACCCGAATCTTTGAACAATCCGCAGTACTCTTTTGTGAATAGCGATGGATCAGCACTGCCGGCGCCAATGAGAAGGCAACCAAATTTCTTCAAATTTTTTACTCGTGGCAATTGGGCTGGATTATATTCATTTGGTTCAAGATATTTAATGACATGATTATCGTCAATTTGTAGCATCGTTGTCATAACTTTTGAGCCATCTTTTCGCCACATTGGAACTACGCCGATTTTACGCGCAATTAAACCAGCCCTTCGTTGATATTTACTCCATTGCTCTGGTGTTTCGACTTGCTTTACATCAATTAACGATTCATAAACACTTTTTGGATAGGTGTGAACACCTTTGACCAACGTTGGTATACCGAAACGATCATTTGTGAATTCTGTGATGAATTTTTGATTTTCTTTTGTTATTAAATCGTCATGGACCTAAAATTAAATGAAAACGATTTTGGTATTAACTACAATAGTAAAGCACAATTATGCAGGATATGATACACTTACCGTTCGTTTTTGTCGTACGAACCAAACTGGATTTCTTTTCCGTGGTTTTGGTAGAATTTTTGAGCGACATTCTCGCACCTGTGTTATTGTCGTTGGACTGAAATTGGATTGTACAAAAAAAAAAAAAAGCAAAACACCACCGCAATTTAGTTTTGTTGAAATTTGAGGTTAGAAAAAGATTATCTGAATTTTCACCGCGTTCATAATTTGATTTTGTAAAAGAGATAAACCTACCTTAGCCGGGATTGAAATAATGTCGACACTAACGTGCGCAACATATTGAAAAAATATGAATTTATTTAAAATTAAACTTTATTGGTGTAAACCATATATTGCTTTCCGTCTTTTATCCACTGACAAAACATCAAAGCATTGCGGATTCAACGACACACTCATTCACAATCACAACTGTCAAAAATGACAGAATTTGTATGTGCCATTCACAATTGGTGGAGTTTGTTGTTGTTTTCTTGATTGATTTCAATCAAACAAACGGTTTTGACTTTCATTCACATCTTCGTTTAAGGAAATAAATGTGCAAATTTTGTATAAACAAACCCGGAACTATTTAACGATCAAAAATTGGTATCGTACATTTACCATATTTTATTTTCAGTTTAATGGCTACTTCTTACATCATAAAACTATTAAATTAACGCAATTGCGTCTTTTATTTCAATTTTGAATTTTTCCATTGGAAATTTCCAAACGATTCACTTATCTAATTTGTCTAAGCTCTAGAAGTAAATAATTAACATTTGTGAGGAGATTAAATTTCCTCGTCTGGGATGCATCCATTGCGAGAGTTCAGCCATGGATATACTTTTAAATCGCGTTTACTCAAATAAGATACGTAATTTTCAATCCAACTACAATGAACTGGATTGTATGATAAATTCAATATTTGCAAATATGGATACCATTTTTTGATTTTATAAACATCTCCCAATGAGGCAATTTCATTATATTCCAAATTGATAATTTCGAGTCGTTGAAACAGTCGCAATTGTGTGATGAGCTCTTCACCATTGGTCAAACCATTTTCCGCCAAATCTAAAACTTCCAATTTTGAGCTGCTATTTATTTTGTTCTCATTTTCATCGAATTTTACTTTATCATTCAATTGAAACCCGCTTTTTCGAAGTGACAAATGATTAAGTTCGGCAAGATGAGCGAATTTGATCAGATTTATGTCGTCAATTTCATTGTAGTCCAAAATCAAAACTTCCAATCCATGTAGATGGGTGAATGCTTCGTTGATTTGCATTAATTCATTTTCCTCAAAAACGGCTTCTTTCAATCTTGGCGTACCGATAAACAAGCTCGACGACAATTTCTTCAATCGATTATTTTGCAATAAAATATTCTCCAAATTCGGTAGATTCAATGCACCGTCTTCAATGTGCTCAATTTTATTTTGATTCAAATGAAGACGCCGCAGATTGATCGCTCCGGCAAATGTATTTGCACGAATGATTGTCAAATTATTTTTAGTCAATGATAAAACCGTTAAATTGTTGAGTTCACTGAAAGCATCCGCACTAATGTACAGAATTTGATTGTGGTCCAAATCAATTTCGATCAAATTCAATGCACCGCTAAACGCTGAACTTTTAATTTTCGTCAAACTTTGAAATTCCAATTGAATTTTTTGTACATTTTCAGGATTTTCATAAAATTCTCTCGGCAAATCATCGGTCCACGTTTCATTTTCGTATTCGTATGCAATGTTGAGTTGCTCAATGATGTCATCGTATCGATCGACAGGAACAATGGTAAAATTTATCTCGTACGATTCTTCCGATGAATTTGTTAAATTATTTTCCTCCGAAATTAAAGCCACATTCAAATTATGGCCACCGTCAATGTTTATTTTGCAAAAGTTATATTTCACCTCATCGCAAACTAAATTCATGCACTGAACTCGGTGCCAACATAAGTAGGTTATAAGCAACCAGAATCTACAAAACAAAACCGATTGATTTGAACGAAGAAAAAAAAGAAGTGTGTATACTGTAAAAATGTTTGGTCGGCCATTTGACTATAAATTGATTTGTATCAAACAAACTTACATTTCGTGCAGAGTTTTCATTTTTGACCTAGACTTCGAATGCTTCAGCGTGAACTCAATTACTTGGGCGGCGTGTTTGTTTCACAACACTCTGTATTTGACTAAAATGCAAACCGATCCAAGAGTCATGTCATTCAATTTATATCAATTGTGCACCCATCGCTAAATATCATTGCTGCCATTGTTTGAAAACATGGCGCACGCTCTATTATCCATTTGGTGATTATTAAATGACCATTAAATTGTGTTTTTGTCTTTACGCTTTGGCATGTGTGCCCATCAATTTAAATCTAGTGGCGATTGTAGTGTCAATCCTTCTTTTTGCGTCTATTTAACATGGTACATGATATGAAATTCACGGTCGTTTTGATGCAATTATGCATTATGTAAACAATAAAAATCCATAAAAATAATTTAAGCAAACTAGGCTACGTTAAACGTACCGGCCGATTATAGTGTGCGGTCATTCAATTTAGTTCGTTTGTACATTGCAAACTTGATTTGATGAAACACGTTCGCTTCATTTTCTTCATATTTATTCATAAGAAATCATGGATACAATTTTGCACACTTAAACTAATTCGGTTTCGTTCATGTAAACTGCATTTTAGTTTTGATTCACCTCTGGTGCAAATGTGAAGTGATTTTGTATTAAAACGGTTATAAAGATACTGTTTATTCTGGTAAGCAAATTATTTTTTATAGAAGAGAAATAATGTAAAATAGACACGCTTATGTAGTTTTTGTAGTGGATGGTATTTTCGGCAATCCAAATTCATCTACTAGTATGCCGTCTTTGTTGCGAATCATGCTATCAGCTCCGGGTTCCTGGCAAAAAAAAATCGTATCGATTAGTTCAATCAAAATATATGGAAATTTGTTCAAAAATGTGAGAAGAAAAAATCCATACCTTGTCTGGGGCAGCCGGGGCTTTTACAACGTCATCCAAGTAAGAAGCATCGTCATCAAGTGCGATTTCTTCGCCAAGAGCATCCAATTCGGCTGCCAATTCGTCCTCATCAACGTCCGGAACACCGTATGTACGTCCCAAAGCCTCTTGTACTTCATCCGCCTGTTCAAGCATATCGGCCATATCGTCTTGAATATCTTCAATTTCATCGATTTTCACATTTTTGAATTCTTTCTTCATTTGGTTGACACCGTCACGCATTGATGAAATCGTCGACTGTGTGTCTTTCAATGATTGGGTGGCATAATTTGCTTGTTCCATGTTGAACGATTGATTTCGAAGACCTTCAACTTGACTTTCGTATTGTTTTTTCTGTTTTAAAACTCGCATCGCTCTCTGTTTTACCGCATTTTTGGCCGGTCCTTCACGCATCTTAGCCATTTGATCTTTGTACTTTCGCAGCTCAGCATCTAATTTATTAATTTTTTCTTCGATTGTATTGGCCCGTGCATCAACATTTGCAATACATTCGCCAATACTTGGTCCGGGCTCTTTTGGCTTACCACGACCAAATAATCGATTCATTTTTACTTGAAATGCACTTTAACTTGGAAAATACCAACGAAAATATTGAGCACAGATCAGATAATTATGTTTCTTTGTACGCAAAAAGCACTTTTGTTTTGCTTCTTTACACGAAAACAATTACAATGAAAATCTGAGAATATGATATCATACAGAATGACACATACCTTTTGACAGTTTCGATTGTCAGTTTCGAAAATAGACATTGTAGACGCACCCCAATTAAATACAGTCAAACTCAACCTACAATGGAATTGTGAAATTAACAATGTCTATGGAATAGTGATTTAAATTGTGTTTTATTTTTAATTTTTAATTAAAATATTGAATTATTGTGTGTTGAATGAGTGCAGCTTTGGAATTCGCTTGAACAGTCATGATAAGCTATTGTAACAAATTGATTTTGGCGCCAATGGTGCGAGGCAGCAGACTACCAACGAGACTCTTAGCACTGAGGTATGGAGCCGATCTTGTATACACCGACGAATTAATTGATCTTAGTTTGTTGATGTCGAAACGGCGGGTCAATGGTAAACATTCCAGAAATTTTTTAATAACATTTTCTTTGGCACATCGAGCTCCTTTATCAATAAATTCATTTTTATTCACACAGACATTCTTGGCACAGTGGATTATGTGAACGAAGCGAATGGATATTGTACATTCAGAACGTGTCCTGAAGAAAAGGATCGACTTATATTTCAAATGGGAACAGCTAATCCTGATCGAGCTGTTGCGCTGGCAAAATTAGTACAAAATGATGTGTCCGCCATTGATGTTAATATGGGCTGCCCAAAACCCTACTCAACTGACTTTGGCATGGGAGCAAAACTTTTACTGAATGCAGATAATGCGAAGAGAATTCTAACCAATCTAGTGAAGAACATACCGTTGCCGATCACATGTAAAATACGGTAAAATTCAAATCAGAAGAAAATTTCCGAACAAAAACTTATTTTTTTGATGAACAGGATATTTGACAATGTTGAAGATTCAATTAAATTAGCGAAAGAATTTGAAAGTACTGGAATAAGTGCGATAGCCGTTCATGGAAGAACTAAAAAACAAAAATCCACTGAACCAGTTAACAAAGGTTAGCCGTACATTCGCCCATAACGAGTTATAACAAACACACTGAGTTTGAATATTCAATTACAGATGCCATTCGACAAATTGCCGAAAATCTAAAAATTCCAGTCATAGCAAACGGTATATAGAATTGAATTGTTTTCATTTGAATTATTAATTCAAATTCGTGAATTTCAAGGTGGATCAGATGACATTGAGACCTATGACGATATTGAAAAGTTTCGTAACGATTGTGGTGCATCGAGTGTTATGATTGCAAGAGGCGTACAAAAGAATGTCAGCATCTTTCGCAAAGAAGGTAAGATTCGGGTTCGATAAAATAAATTCGATTGGTGAAATTTGCTTTTATTGTTTACTGCAGGATTGATTCCACATGAAGAGGTGACACGGGATTACTTAAAACTGTGCGTTGACTATGACAATTCCCTAGCAAATACAAAATATGTAATAGGAAAGATGTACAAAGCAAATACTGATAAAATTCAAAAAAAGAAATTCAGTCGGGAATTTGAGGATGCAGAGAGCATGGAGCAAATTTGGTATGATAATCATTTTAAATCGATTTGTCTAAAATGGTCTAATTAAGAGTAATCAATATTACAGTCGTCATTGGGGTCTAAAGGATTACTGCCGCGAGGTGCACGGTGCTTACGCTGCAAAAGGACATGTGCACTTGCCGTGCTCACCATTGACACAATTAGAAGATATATCAACCGAAATATTTGAATACCGAAAGCACTTGTACAAGGATGAAAACATAAAGTTCTCCTTAATGAAATTCATCCGAAGATATTTCGGTTTAGAAACACTTCCCAAGACGTTAGTATACGGTTATGCTGGTCGAAATAAATTACCGCCACCGGTGTATGAAACAAGACGAGAAGATCGTCTCTACTACACCGTTATTACTTTTAATGGGCAGAAATATGCATCGTTAATTTGGGATCGAGAGAAACGCAATGCAGGTAACTTTCTGGTTAACCACCGTAAATAAAAATAATTTAATTAATAATGAAAATAAAATGATATTTTTGCAGAACAAACGGCTGCTTTGGTGATGTGTCACCATCTGGGGCTGTTCGAGGAACATTTCCTAACGGTTATAGGTTGTCTGCTGGATCATTTATCCAACGATGAAATCAGAGAACACATGCAATAATTTTAATTGAGATTTTTAATAGAAAATGTTAATAAAATGATTTGAAAACAAAAGTAATACAAATTTCCGACTTAGAATGTGACTTTTGACAATTTATGGAACGCACTCACGTCCAGCCACCACGTGAGACCAAATTTACAGTTTGACATTTAATTGAATAAAAAAACAACAAGAAGATAGTTACAAAAGAATAAAACTAAATATAAAATGGGCCAACAGGAAGAAAATCACGTGAAAATGGATACAAATCAAAGTGAAAAAAAGATAGATTACAAAAATAAAATTGTACTAGCGCCCATGGTGAAAATCGGAACACTTGCAACACGATTGCTTGCATTGCAATACGGTGCTGATCTTGTTTACACCGAAGAAATTATCGACTTCAAGTTCTTAAGAACCTATCGCCACGAAAATGGTTTGTCTTCAGTTGTTGAATGCAATTATTCGATAGCTATTTAATTATTTTTATATTTTAACAGAAATTCTAGGCACGGTGGATTTCATTGATAAATACAATGGAATAATTGTATTTCGAACATGTCCAAAGTTGGAAAAAGGAAAGGTTGTATTGCAGCTGGGAACGGCAAATGCTGAACGGGCGTTGAAAGTGGCCAAAATGGTGGAAAACGATGTGGCTGCCATTGATATTAATATGGGCTGCCCAAAGGTTTGTAATTTGGTACTTAAAGCAGGCAAATGGTAGACAAAATACTAAATGAGTTATTATCTATTAAAGGAGTTCTCGTTAAAAGGTGGAATGGGAGCGGCCTTACTAACAGATCCAGAGAGAGCGAAAAGCATATTGAATCTTCTTGTGGAAAATCTTAAAATTCCGGTTACATGCAAAATTCGGTATTTTTATATTTCATTTGACGGACTAAGGACAATGTATGCTAAAAAGTATTTTTTGATTATTTGTTTCAGGATTTTAAACGAATTAGATGATACACTCAAATTGGCTAAAGAGCTGCAGTCCACTGGAATCAGTGCAATCGGAGTACATGGACGCAGAAAACATGAGCGGCCACAACACGCAAACAATCCAGGAGCAATACGAAAAATAGCCGAGCATTTGACGATTCCAGTTATAGCGAATGGTAAGGCAAGAAATTAATTCGGGAAAACAACATTATAATAGTAATTATTAAATTGAATAGGTGGATCTCGTGATATTGAAACATACAATGACATCTTAAAATTTCGAGATGAATGTGGAGCTACGAGTGTTATGATTGCTCGAGCAGCCGAATGGAATACTTCAATTTTTCGCAAAGAAGGTACGGCGTTCTCTTGAGTTTCGCCAACATTTTCTGAAATTACATCAAATTTCATAAATGTTCCTCTCCTTTAGGAAAATTGCCATTAGACGAAGTTATAACGGAGTATTTAAAGTTTTGCATTGAATATGATAGTTCGCCAAATATTACAAAATACTGTGTACAAATGATGCTTCGTGAATTACAAGAAACGCCAAGAGGGAAGAAGTTTTTGGAGTGCCAAACTTTAGATGAAATTTGGTAACAGTTTTGTAACACATTACTTTGAAGAGCTGAACAACTGAAATGTATATTTATTTACAGTGATATCTGGAATTTGGGTGACTATTGCCGACAGAAACAACGAGAGTTTGAAGAAAGAGGTATGCACATTCGACGGAATTGTGTGCCAGATAGCGAAGTTCGAAAGCAAGCCGATGACACCTGTGCCGACGATGGTCCAAGTGCAAAGCGACTGAAACCATTCAACGATCCGAATATTTACACCAGAAATGTTGCATACTATCGAGCTCATTACACACATGAAAATATGCCAAAAGTGATTCTTCATGCACATGCGAGGAAGAAAGGTCTTAACATGCCGACATATTCGACGACTCAAGAAGATCGATTATTCCAAACGATAATTACGTTTCAAGACCAAAAGTACGCCAGCTCGTATTGGGAAAAGAATAAACGATTCGCTGAACAAGGCGCAGCTCTTGTATGTTTGCTTAAACTCGGTTTAGTTAATAAAGAAGATCTTATTAAAAATGGAAGCCTCACGAAATAAACTTTTTAAAGAATTCGAATAATATTTTGTAACTGTTTATTAAATGTGGTTAATATCTATTTTACAACAAAGTAAAAGTTGCTTTTTTAAGAAAGAAATGAAAAAAATTGAAAATTATTTTTGTTTTATTAAAATAATTAAAGATTAAATGAATTGATGTCATTAACAATAATTACAATTGAATGAACAATTATTGCCGCCAATTTTGTTTTCTCCTCAAATAAAATGTCTAAAAACTTGCATTAAATTCGAGATCAAACAGTTATTATGACTTACGGAAGAATGCA
>NW_022198383.1:2404275-2418193 GCF_009176525.2 Contarinia nasturtii | reverse complement strand
AATTATATTTTGATTGGGCTTTGTGTCACAACAAGATGTAAATAACGTCATTTCTGTACTACCGTTTTTCAAAAATGATATTAAATAACAACAACAACAAAAAAATAATAATAATCTTAATTTGAAGCGATAACAAATTCTTATCACAACAAAATATTGGTTAAGTGATTTATTGAATGAATTTTTATTGATAAAACGTGCAAGTACGCCCAAATTAAATTCACGTTTTATTTCATGCACATTATGCATTTTTTCATTAACAGCCGTGCCAAAGAACATATTAAAAAGGTGCATAATTTATCATTCCAAAAAAAAATGTTTGAAATTGGCACTCAAAATCTTCCTTCAACTGCTGGTTAATAATGCACCGTAATAATAATAATAATAATCAACAAATAACTTAAATGATAAGATTACGTTCCTTTGAATTGATCATTCGATTATCTGAATTATTTTTCATAACGGCTTACAGGTGTTGACCTCTTTTATAATTGCCACTTTTTCACCACTGATAGAATTTTTCAGACAAAAATTAAATTAAATTCACCTGCATAGGATAGGCACGCCGATTTGATGGTTGAACTAATACCGAAACCCCTCTTCGAACTAACCGTTTCACATGATGTGGAGCAAATGGTGCTCTTCGCTCCCATACTGACTGATCTTCACGACGTATCGCAATCACTTTTCCACTCTGCTCGCATTCAAATGACGACGAGGAAAGAAAAAACCCGAAAAAAAAATTAAGAAGATGATAATCGAAAGATGAATTTAAGTTATAATCAAGACTTACATGCTTATATCGAGTAGCGTGGTATTGAATCTTCTGTGATATACGTAACATATTTTTTTCTTTGTTGTCTCTCAAATGAAAAATGAAATTCTAACGGTGGAACAATATTTAAGTTAATTCACATCGACGATGGAAAATCAAATGAAATGAAAAGAAGATTGTTTATAAGTAATGTACTGATGTTTACTCTTATCAATGCGATTAAAAGGAGAAGTGTCTCTCTCTTTTGCGATGTTTTTGAAGAAAACAAGACCGAACACTCGTTAAACGTGACTAAGGAATTTTTTTCATTTGTTATCATTGTCCAAACTTTTCAACTATTTTATGCACGGAGATTAGTAATCTTGGAATCAAAAATAAATCCATATTTATGGAAAAATAACAATAATAACACTAAACAAAAGTGAAACGGAATTTTTTTGATTTTTTTTTTTCTTCCAGTTTCTCCATAATAATGAGCTGTATACTTCAAATCAATTAAGTGGTAAATATGGTTTGATCTAATCATTCGTTTTACATCAAATAAGTTCATTTAAACTGGTCATCTCAAATCGTACTTTCGTTTAATATTTTATATATGTTTTGAAATCACAAATCAAATCAATTGAAAAAAAAATCACATTTATATTAAGTTTGATAAATAAGTGAAATTTGTCCCTTACATAATTTTATATAATATTTTATTCAATTTGAGATAAGCTTGCCAATTATCAATATCATTAGATATCAAATTGAAAAACCTTCAACAATCGAATTAATTTTATTTTGTAGGTTTCTTGCATTGAATCCTCCTATCCATGCACAAATCTATGGAAGAATTTCGGTGCACTTAATAATCTTTCTAAGTTCAGGGCATACCCTTCATATTGAGAAACTGTTCAATTTTCTTTACATATTGCGAAATCACCAATAGGTTAACAAATTGTATCGATGGACGTCTTTTTTAAATGCTATTATAAGAAGGGAAATATATAAAACTTGATAGTTTTTTTTCAATTTTGCAATTTTATTTAAATGTAACTTTGTGGGAAATATACATTTAGATTTGTTATAAATAAACAAAATAAAGAAAAAAAATATATATAATGTAATGAATTACACTTGAAAAAAATCCATCACGTTTGTAGATTTAGTTGAATTTATTCATCTCAAAACATTTCATTAGTTTCTAAACGGTTGCATTTAGTATAATTGCAAATAATAATATAAACTAATAAAGTCTGTTGACACCTCAAATCTGTCTCATTTTTCTGTGGCACCACATGATTCATTGAAATTGATTCATGAACAAACAAAATTGAAAATTCTCATCTAAATGATGTGTATTTTATTTTGCTGTAAATAATAATTATTTGGAGTTAATATTAAGTGCTGTTTGTTTTTCATTATTAATGCATTGACGCGTTCACTGTCTGCTTCAAAGCGCCATATTGTGTTGTGGAAATTCACTAAACAATTTTATGCTACGGATTTAATTTAAATTCATGTTTTTTCCTATCAATTTGCATAAATTTGCCGTTGTTTCATCGATAAGCGGGCGATGCGATTTCTCTATGATGCAAAAATCTTATAATTTTTTGTCAAATTCAATTGAAGAGATGTCAATGTATCTCGCTTCGATTTTCTATTGAACATTATTAATAATATCTTTAACTTTAATCTTTTTTGTTGTTGTTGTTGTTTTTCAAAATGTGTTTTTCGTCGAGTGAATATAGTGTATACATATATTTATAGATCCAAAAGGGCCATTAAACCGCTGGTGTTTCGGGTATCAATGATGAAAAGAATGACGAAATGAATGTACGAAGAAGCGTTAATGTTGGCAATCGATTATTTTCGTCTTGTTCAGCACTGGGTGTCGATGGTGTTGTAGTCGTAGTTTCAGTTTCCTGATTGATCAGTGGTGTCGATTCTCCTTCTCTTTGGTTAGTTTCACCGTCATTCCCATTTTGTGGTTCGGCATTTTCGGCTGGTGCTGGCTCAATTACTTCTGGCTCCTGAGCCACTTCCGGCAAACGTTCCGCTTGGCCTTCCCGCAGATTTCTTAGGTAGTTTTTATAACTGAAATTATATTATTAAACCGTTATCACCATTTTGGACTGCATCAGTTTTGAATCAAATGTTAACACTTACAAATAATATAAAAGAATAGCAATTATCACAATTGAACATCTTCCGGGCGACGAGTAGAAGTAAACGAGCGACATTAAAACAAGTAATCGACTGATTGTGTACAAAATTTCTAGCCAATCACGATTTTCGGCTTCGTCATCAACAGCAACAGCAGCGGCCGCTTGAAATCTTGGAACCTGTACGGCTTCTGGTTGTTGTTCCTGCTGCTGTTGTTGTTGTTGCTGCTGTTGAGAAGCTTGCGGTTCGCTGTTTGTAGTCGACGATGAACTCATATTGGTTGCCGCTGCAAATTGTTGTGGCATACCGAAATTCGGCTGTGGAAAATAGTTCGGGAAATATGGAACATTTGATGTGGCATTGCTTTGTTGTTGCATCGAATTTGCATATTGATTCATGTACTGCAAATACATTTGATTCATCATATTTTGCATAGCCAATTGTTGTGCTATTGCATACTGCTGGGCATACTGTTCGGCTGTGTACTGTGGTTGATTGGCATTCGATTGGGCAAATGACATTCCTGGCATGAATGGCTGTGGCATATTCAAATAACCGGTCATAAATGGTGGCGGTGATGTAGTTGGTGTTTGGTTTGCATTTGCAGCACCAGCATTTCGATGTCTAGACAACGATAAAAACGAACAAAAGAAAAAATACCATTATTTCCATAAAATGTAAATGGATTGCATGCAATCGATGTTATTTCAATTGTTATCTCTGCTTACCTTAAACCGTCCGAGCCGAATGTCGTCTCTGGTTGTTGACTTTGTTGTGATGACTGTTGTCTCGATTGTTGATTGCTATCGGTCGCATCTTTTCGAGTCGATTGTGATGATTTGGCTGATGTCGTTGATGCCAACGATCGATTTTTTGGTGTATATACTAAATGGACTGTATGCGTTTCTTGACCCTCATATTGTCGTAGAACATCTTTTAAAATATGCGCATCGTTCAGCAACTGGCCCGAGTAAATTAGCTTCTGTTCGTCCAATGTCTACATACAATTACGGAAAATAATGATGATATGAATTACCGTTCGGTATTGTGATAATGACTGTGATTTCAACAATAACACGTGACACTGACATAGCGAATTGTTGTTGTTGTGCACAACGCATTTTGGTGGGTAAATTTCTAATTAAAAATGCACATACATTAAATCATATCAAATATGACCTTGTATCTATTTGTATTGGTGGGAATACATTTAGAAGGTAATTAAATTAGAGCAAGCAGATAGATTTTTTTTTGAGCCACCATATGTTTCCGTTTGCTATCTGTCGGAAATTTTAGATTTTTTATATATGAAAAAAGTAGAAACATAAAATGTTTGAATTTCATTGGTATATCTGATTTTCCAAGCGGTATTTTTGGATTATTTGTTCAGTTGTTATTGGCTCTGACTGAATTTAAATTGTGTAACTGGCTGTTTTGTCACTGTTGACACTTTAAGCATGTATTATTCAGAAAGAAAGTTCACATGTATAATTCAGAAGGTGTCAAACATTCAACTCAAAATGCAACGAATTGAAGTGATAATTAATGAAATTTCTTTTAAATTCGTATGTCTGACTCAAACTTGTTTTTCTATTCGAGCGAAAAAAAAATTTGTATTTTTTTTCAAATTATTCATCGATTAAAATAATTTAACGGGGATTGCATCATATCTAGAATAGCATCGAAATACGTGGCTTTTCTATCGATAAACATGTAATTTTATTGTCAACACATGTGCATTTGTTTGGTAAAAGATATTTGATGCAGCCGGTGTATATTTGTATGAGATTGGAGACTTTTTTTTGCGAATCTCGCTAATGAGCGCCATCTGATTTTAGTGTGAATTAGATGCAAAAACTGAATTTAATTCTGTAGCATTGAAATGAAAAAGTGAAAAAACAACAACAATAGCACGGCCACACAGAGCTGTACATCTATGCGTGCTGATGCATACATACACATATACGCTTTCTTCATTCTTTCATTCCATTGCTATACGTATCTCACTGGTCAACAGATCTATGTAGCCATGTTACTGTTGTTGTTTTTTTTCTCTTTTTCGATTCAATTCATTGTAACTAAATTGAGTTCAACTATGGAATACAAGATGGCACAGATGAGGGGAATTCGCATTTTGTCTCTTCATAGGCTTAGCCGGTTGATTTGATGTAAGGAGAAGCAATTGAATACGCTAAAAGAAAATTGCGGCGCAGTTCGCAAGTACAATATAGAATGAATATAATAATAATCACACAATCAACACAGCGATTGTATGCATGAAAAAAATCAAGAGCTGTTTCTCATTCTCGCCCGTTTCTCGTTCGACGGCTTGTGTCTCACAGTATAGACTGCGTATATATGTCACAGATGGAACGCTCACATGTATATATTACTTAACTACACCCAAATATTGATAAATATATATTTTTTCGCTATTCATCGTTTGCCGTGCTTCGAACGCGCCGTTCTTCACTTGATGTAGCTTTTTTTTATCGATACTGATAATGATAGACACTTTTTGCTTTTTGTTTTTATTCGACAAAGTTATGATGTGTCACATTTACTTACCGGATTACATGGGTATACTTCAGATAGATAGCCTTTGAGTTTTCGAATCGACCAGGTTGGTTCGCATTTTATTGTCTGGTCTTGAAACTCTTGATTGGGCGCTTTGACAATTAATGTTACAGGCAATGGATCCATTTTTTTCACCGATTAAATGCACTTTATACTATCCAACAGAGCAGCGTCGAGAGTCCGCAATTTCAAACAATTAACAAATCGTCTCAATCTCAGGTCCAAATGGTGACAATTTCCAATTTTTTTCCTTTCTTCGACAAAACAAATTCACATCCGATTCACTAAAATATTTATTCGACTATTTTTTTTGTGATTTTCTACAACAATTGAGCTCAATTAAAGTTGACAACGAAAAGAAAATAAGATCAAGTGCACTAATAAAATGATTTCGTTCGTTGTTCTATTGTTGCCAGCACGAAAAATCTTTTAAGAAAATAATGTCAAACCGATAAATTCACAAGATTTTGACGTTCTTTTCGCTTTCGAATGAATTTATTGTCTGACAAGAAATATTTTTCAACAATTTATAAACGAATCACACGGAATTATTATCGAATGTATATTTGCACGATGAAAATTTTCGTGGTTTCTCGTACAGTGAAAAAGTTGATTATTTGTTCGCCTGTCATTGGATGAAACGCTGTGTTAGTGTTTTTTTTCCTCTGTCGTCGCTGTTACCATACGTTTCGTTTACATTACGAATGTTTTGTGATGATGTGAGACGGTCACCTGGATTTGTCTCACTCTAACGCATTACGTATGATGTACCGACCGTCGTATGCGGAGTGTACTCATGTGTTTTGAATTTTTCATATAAGCCAAACACATTCATTCGATGCTGAATTTGTATATTCTACTGTTTATGTTTTCAATTTTATTTGCTGGTTTTTTGTTCATCGTTTCGTTTATTATTAAAAAATTTTTCGCTTCTTCTTTGCTTTCTCATGATCTACTTTCCATCATATTGCAATTGAATTCAAATAAAACCGAAAAAATGATAGCCCATTTATTTATTTGAAAATCGATTACTAAACAATTTCAGTGAAAGTTCATAATTTGCCAACTATTTTGATTACATTTTCTTTGTTTTTTTCTTCGAATAAATTGTCGTGATGATACACAAGTTGGTATTTTACCAAACCAAACCATGGAGTTCATATAGTGTATGGACAGATGCATTTTTTATTATTTAGTCGCCAAGTTTTTTAAAGGACAATCACTTAATAAGCCGATGATAGGAGCGTATATGCCGTTTGCACTATGAATATTTGAAGCATCAATTACAGTTACGTGCAATTAATTGGATTCGAACTTGAACATTTTATCAATCATTCCAGCCACATGTACGAGAAAAACTTAACATGCCATGCACCCAATATGAACGTGCTTAAATCGGTAGACATAAACATTCGTAATTTTTTTGTTGATAATTTGGCGCGTTTACTAATTGTTTCTCAAATCCTAATACAGTCTCAAATTTCCAAACCATGGTCGAAAAAACCTTTTTTTTAGCCGTATGAATGAATCATATTGAACCTATCGAATTTCATTGAGTCATCATTGTCAAACTGCAACGTCAGATCGCGTTTAATAAAAGAGTCGACAAATTAAATAAGTAGTTGCACGAAAAGTCGGTCGATATAAGAAAGGTCGATATTGAAAAGAGGGTTTTTGATTCAACTCGGATCAAAATCGATTACTTGGGGTCAAAAATCATATCAAATCGAAAGAGGTAATCCAATTCGAAGGAGGAGAAGATAATCGGACTCTAATAATATTGTGTTATTGCTACAGTCGCCGAATTTTGTGCATATTTCCCTCAATAAAATCGAATGTTTACACAAAATTAAATAAACAGTAAGCAACAGTGTTAATAATGATCTGCTCTTCAATACTGACCGAAGTATATTCGATAAATGAGCTTCGATTTTTTCGTCATTCTCAGTTCGGTTTTGGACAAGACAAGTTGATGTCAATAAGGTTACTCACCGCAATTACAGTCGATCAAAGTCACCGTTATGGAAAAACAGTGGAAAAGCCAATTGAAAACATGGAAAGAGTTGAGGGATCAGTCAGATATGCTGATAAAACGAACACTGGAAAAACATTTTCCATGCGATTATGCGAGTCCACGACCGGAAATGGCTCACACATCATATCAACAAGCGGAATCGTCGATTGGTCGTGCGTTGTGGGTTTATGCACGTGCTGATCTAACCATAAAAGGCATTCAATTACAACCAAAAGGGCCGCGAAACAAATAACCTAAAAATCAATTGAATATTTTTTTGTAAATCAGCGACGAAACGGAGTAATAAAATTACACGAAATTTAGAATCTATTGACTTTTTATTTACATTTTCAACAAACTACATTTCAACTAATTTTTCATCATCCGATTTGTCGGTCGAATCACATTCGTTTTCCACAATTTCAACTGGCATTCGATCGCCCCAGTCACTTTTTCTCGCACAACCGTAAGTATTTCTGAAAGAAAAAGAACAATTTCAATTAAAACAATGTTAATTCCAAAGTGAAAAAAAAATATGTCGACGATTGACATACTTTGAGTGTTTGCCTTTTGTCACAACTAATTCCTCCAATTTGCCTCGATGTGTGCACAGTTTGCATCGTGTGTGTCGCGTTCTCACTTGTGTCGGTCGCACCAATCGTGGCCAATTCATTGTGGGATCGTCATCTCGTGAACCTTTCTTAAAAACCACATAACTGTACCGAATGATTTCATCTTTGGGCCGTTGACCAATGTCCAATGAACGATATCTGGCGCTGAAATTACACGGTGTGCCATCATCTTTCAAAACACGTGGACAAGCCATTTCATGTGGACACTGGATAAGAAAAAAATCAGTTATCTTCGCGGATTTGAATAAAATATTTTAACTGACCGGTGCAAAGAGGTAGCCTGATTGCCTATTAGCTTGCTGCGTTAGAAATTCTCGTGCTTCCTCAATTAATTTAAATCCGGTATTTGTGCCATTTTCAATTAGTACCATATAGCCGTCGCATTTTTTCCACAGTGTAAGCAAGGTATCGAGTCTGGTTTTCAGGTCAGGTAGCTCATTCAATGTGAATGCACTCAGTATCAGGTGAGATTTAAACTGAAAATTGGTGAAAATAAAACATATGAATATTTATGACATTTTTTTGTTAGCTGTTTAATTTTGTATTTTGAGATTTTTTTTTTTTTTTTGTATAAATATTTACCTCATCTGAAGCCGGTAAAAATTGTCGATAAAATACATTTCTCAATGAAACTGCTTTTTGATCATTTCCATCGCGCAAAATCAATTCGGCCAAATCGTTCATTTGACCACTTTGATCGACCAAAAAATATTCGTACACTGATTTTTTCCAAAGTTCCGATACTGCCCATGTACCCGTTCCGACGCCAGCACCAAAATCAAAAAACGAATGCGGTTGAAATTGTGGATCTCTCTTTGCAATCTCACTTAAAACTTTTAAAACAGCAGCATACTCCTTATCAGCCCGTCCAAATAAATGCGTACGTGATCTGAACTCGTCATAAACAATCGGCTTCCAATTGTAATTTCTCTGATAATAAATTCTCAACACTTCATATTTCAACGATTCTTTTGCCCGCGAATTATCATCACCGGCTACATTTTTTAATAAAAAAAAACATTTGAAGAAAACTCATTTTGCTCGGAATAAATGACGGCCTTACATAAGAAACACATGTAAGTAGGCTGGTTTTGCATTTGCCTTTTGCGCTGTCTCTTTATATATTTGGTTTTTGCTCTCATAAAATTTGTATTAGTATTATTTGCAACATGTTCTGTATGTTATTGTTTTCTTCTAAGGCCGTCAAATGATATGCATTAAAACATACCCAGATCAGA
The DNA here is from genome assembly GCF_009176525.2 of Contarinia nasturtii. Classification (NCBI taxonomy): domain Eukaryota; kingdom Metazoa; phylum Arthropoda; class Insecta; order Diptera; family Cecidomyiidae; genus Contarinia; species Contarinia nasturtii. Next base: position 2,408,809 of record NW_022198383.1, on the reverse strand, counting down.
TACACGTTGAACTCCAACATTCTTCAGAATTTCCTTTTCTATACTCTTTTTTTGTGTATAAATTTCTTTTTGTTCTAATGGTATGCGACGTGCAAACAAATGCCGGTCCAGTTTCTCGCCTTCATCAACCAACTGAGGAATTTGCGATTCTAAAAATGTGTAAAAAAAATTTCGAGATTTAAGCATGGTAAAAACAAACTAAGAAACTAAGTATCTCTCACGATCCATTGCAGTCTTTATTGCTTTGCGTATTCTTTCAGGAATTTCAATGGGACCTAGGTTAACCCTTCCCGGGTGATTTTTTGGTTTGTATAATTCCTCCTCTAGATCTTTGTTTATTTTGTCATCTAAATGCACCGAAAATGATGACCAAGAGCGAACCTTTAACGATTAATTCAAATTAGTGGCCAGCGCAAGGAGGCAATTTCAAACAAGGTTAAAGAGCAAACCTGAACCAGTCGAAACACATTTCGCAGCAGTAACGCACCTTTAAAGTGCAACATGTTTAACGTTTTTTAATTAAAATATTCAATTTTCAATTTATTTGAAGAAATTCGGTGATAAGTTCACATTAAAGTTCATTTGTTGTCTATTATTTAAAATCCAGCATGTTATGGGTCCGAAATATGAAATGACAGTTGTCGGAGTGTTTTGACAGGCAGCGACTGCAACGCTACAACACCAACATTGATGATTCGATTGAAATGATGAAATCATATCTAAAAAAAATATTGAAATTTTTTTTCTCTATTTTCCAATTACTTAAATTCAAAATTAAATAATAAAAAAATTAAATATGGAAAATATTCTATGTTTTCTTTTAATCATTCAAAGCAAACATTATTTCGAAACTTCGATTCATTGTGACAGTTGAGCGATAGTGGCGACGCCATTGAATCAGTGCTTGTGTAACTTGCATGTATGCGTGTATCTCACATCAATTCAAATCTAGTTTTCAAACGTATCACAGCTTGTTTGTGGCATTCACTGTTTAAAAAAAAAAATGAAAAACTCGAACAAAATCGATTTCATCACGAAAACGTTTTGAACAAATTGCTTTTCATCGATAGTTTTGTGCAAAAGTGTTGGTTTTTAATTTTGTTTTGAGTTCATTTTGACGGGAAAAAATGTAAAAATGGTGCGAAAGTATGGAAATAAAACCAAGCAAAAGAGTCAACCGGCGAAGAGTACACGAACGAAAAAAGGAAAAAAAGTTTCAAATGTGGCTAGCCCACAAACCATTTCGTCATCGTCGGACCTCGATTACACATTACCCGAAGGAAACCATCTTGACTCATTTGATCTCTTTCGATTGAACCAAGTACAGTTAGTAGAAAAAATCCATTTTGTTTCGGTGTTCAATACACACGCACATAAAATTAGGTTAGCGGTTTAAATTTTGGATATTTTTTTTTCATTCCCTTTATGTAGTACGTTAAAAGAGAAAAAAGTTTTAAAGAAAGATGTACGAGCATCATTCAATCGAGACAGTAGCATTGATGCGGACTCAGATGAGTGAGTATTTTATTTAAATGTCATATTTTTCACAGTTTTTTTAACAAAATGTTTTTTTTTTAATATGTAGTTCGTCGATGCAAGTATCGATACAGGTATCGACTGTGGAAGAATCCATTGACAGTGAAGATGAAGAAAATGTGGACCCAAGGAATTCTGAGGAAAGTCTTCCGTTACAGGAGTCCATAAATTCTTGGAATAGTTTTCGATTCAGTGCAAATACACGGGCGTAAGCATTTTATTAAATCATTTTTTTTACTCATTCCAATAAAATTCACATCGACTTATTTCCATTAAACATTTCATTTTTATAGACGACGACAGCAAGAGAAAGCTAGATTGAAAGAATTACAACCAAAACGACCGCCAACAAATTATCTGAATTTAAAACCGGCATTTCATGTGTCACCACTTGATAAGTATTTAAGGCCACACTTAACACCACAATTCACGCACACCTCGACACCCGAAAAATTCTTTTCCGAAGCAAATTTGAGTAGCATTCATAACGCGACTGATGAGTCTGCTGTAAAATTGCCTGAAAACGAAAAGCCAAATATCAGCCAAGCTGAAACAACAAAGCCATCGTTTATTCATCCAGCAGTGTTTGTTGCCCACCGACGTCCAAAACCAATGCCTGGACGGCATTTGACGTTTTCGTCAGTCGAACGGACACAAATGGAAAAGAATGATGACGAAATGATGGACAATTCAACAGCGTCGACCAGCATTGTCAGTGTAATGGATATGAGTAGTATACTTGGATGCGAACACGAGGAGAATGCGCAACTTTCGGACGAAAGTGTTGACAATGCATCTTCAATTAACGAATTAAATACATCACATACAAATAATAAGACTGAAGACAATATTGAAAAGACTAAAAATAGCAAGCAATTTATTTCTAATCAATTAACTAATATAAATATTTCGGCCGCAATTGTGGCAAATGATAGCCTAAGTTCGTTTGAAAGTAATGTTGAAAATGATATGGCCTCCAAAAGTCTATTGAATCAATGTCACAACGATGTGTCTAGTGATGCAGTTATTTCGGTATCATCGTCGTCGACAACAAATTCACCAACGACAACAATAGCTAAAGTCAGTATCAAGCCTCGGGTTGGTTTCGATGCATCTAATTCCATTCATGAATTGAGCATGGTCTCAGAACAAAATATATCTAGTCAAAAAATTGTGATGAAAGGTGGAAAATGGCGACGAACTATCTTTGAGGCGCGTCGAAACAAAGTTACTCAATGTAAGTTTAAAATATATACATGTAACTAATTTCTTGGGTCATTTCTGTTGAAGTATTTTTTTCTAATTAAAATAATCATCTCTTACAGCGCCAAGACGAACGTTGGAACGAAAAAGTGAACCAAAGTCAAGAGAAAGCCATATTCGACCAAGTCAAGGCAATATTCTACGACGAAGAAGCATTTTTATTAAGGACGTAAGTAGTTTTTCTCTCTTTTGCCATTCCATTTTCATAGTAAAAAGCATAAAACACATTTTGATGGATTTTTTTTAAATAATAAATTTCGTATACTTTTTCATTGTAGATCCCAGATCGAAAGACAATTAATAGCCAAGTGCAGCGAAAGTCTCATCAAACCGGTAAGTTTGCATTCATGATTTCTTTTTCCCTGTTTTTTTTTTTTAAATCGTTAAAACTCGACGAACAGAACTTCAAATAAACTGCAACTTCATGTTTAAATTTAAAAGCCGAAAGCCGAAACAATCATACATAGACGACGACGACATCGGCTCACATCGAAGATAAATGAAGTGTAATCGGCTTTACGTATTTATCTCTCTCTTTTCTTCATTCGAAATTGTGTGCTGTGTATTACGATTCAAGTGAATGCTTTTTACACGACTGTAAAGTGCACGAGACAACGCTACAGCTAACCTTTCACAATAACACAGTTACGAGTTCTCGTGGTCTGGCTTCCATATAAAATTATACATAATTATAGGAGTCGCAATGCCAGCAACACGAAATCGTATTTCTTGGTATTTTCTTTTCAATCCATTTTGGTCTTTTGTCATATATATATCGCCATCGTTTGTCCATGTATGTGTGTGGCTCGAACAAAACATGCAATTTCACAAGTACCTCTATCCATCTCCGTCGCACCGATGTGTCATCACTGCACGTTCTCGTCTCTTTTCGCTTGCTCTTTGTATCACACCATTGGTTGTGACTTGTGTGTGCGTGCATGAATTGTTGTGAGTGTGAATGTGTGTTTTATTTTTTCGTAGAATTGCCATCACAGCGCACTGTTTGTGTAATAGCTTGGCTTGGGTTTTCACTACAATATTCATTTTCTGTACGAAAATATATACATGTATCATGTGTGCGAGCTGTATGGTATGCTTGTGTGCGTTCAATTTCTTGAGACTGTGTACGAATAATATCGACGAAACGAATCAACAAATTGCCAGATAGAGAAAAATTCACAGTCGAAAAACAACGTATAGCTTCGTTTATTTTATTTTCTTTGGTTAAAACGTTTTCCAAATTGTGTGAAAAGTGTTTTTTATTTACGAAAAGTAAATGTTATAAGTAATTTTGTGTTTGTAAGAAATCAAATTCGATAGACTTTTCATCAAAATCAAGCGAATATATTATTTTGTTCGTTAGAATTGTGAGTGTTGGAAAAAATTCGACTTTGCCTTTTGTGCGATTTTTTTTTTGTTGTTTGAGTTTGTTTGCTAATTCACCATTTATTCTCATTTTTTTTCTCGATGGTTTAATTGAGTGAATGACAAAAAATATTTTTTGCTTGCATTGCATTGTAATTACAAAGCCACCAGTCAGTCAGGCTTAACATTTTTTTTTTCAACATAAAAATATCTTTTTCAACAAAAGTGAATAAGTATTGGTTTATTACAATGCAAAAATTAAATCTAAGCTCAGTAGAAAAGCAAATAAATAAATGTGCGAAGTTAGCAGAAAAAACACACATAGAGAGAGAGAGAGAGAGAGAGAGAGAGAGAGAGAGAGAGAGAGAGA